>NC_090646.1:305417170-305522170 GCF_040937935.1 Hyperolius riggenbachi | reverse complement strand
CAGAAAGCTAATTGGTTTGACAAAACCATCATGGATCTAAAAAAGAAAGGGCGCAGACTTGAAAGACAGTGGCGTAAATCAGGGTCTGAGGAGCACAAATCTAGCCTAATTCAACACCTCAGACAATACCAACAAGCAATAACCAAGAAAAAATCAGACTTTATCTCGCACAAAATATCTACAGCCAACAACAGAGCTGGTCAACTCTTCCACACAGTGGAATCACTCTGCAATCCTTCCTGCCTAAAAGCCCCAACCACATTCTCCAGGGAAAGGTGTGAAGAATTATCTGCCTTCTTCACAAACAAGGTGTCTACCATCCGTGCCAGCATTACACCAACATCAATTGACCACTGGACTTTGCATCTGCCTACTACCGTACCACCATGGCAAGTCTTCTCTCTCTCTACCTGCGACCTGGATCCTGGCCCAACTGGATCCTTAATGCAGTGCCCAGAGCTGATCAGGCCAGCACTTCACAAAATCTGTTACAATACCTGTCACCGGCGGTCACGTGCGCACATTCCTGATCGCGCATTGTCTTTTATGATAGCTGGGCGTGTTCCTAGGAGCCGTTGCGCCGCGCGCACGCGTACTGGCGTCCGCGTCAGCGCGCATGCGTGCGCACGTGCGCGCACGCACGCGGGCGCATGCGCGAGGCGCGTCATTCGGCGCCAATTTTGAATGTTGTATTTAAGCAAGCTGCTGGAGAGGCCCAGTGCTGTTTCTTCTGATCAGCTTGGTGCCAGTAGACGCTGGAGCCTTGTATTGATTTATGATTTACCCGTTGCCGACCTTAGCCTGTTCCTGACTTACGATTATCACCGCCTGTCCTGACCTCAGCTTGTTTACCGATTACGCCTGTATTCAGCCTGCCCTGATCTCTGCTTGTGACCTCGTCTATGATTGATATCCGCCTGCCCCGACCTCGGCTTGTGACCCCGACTACGTTGCTGTCTTCAGCTCCTGTATCTGACGCACTGCAGTCTCATCTGTTCTCCAACCCACTGTGGGATTTACCTAAGCGCAACCTGGTGGGCACTAGGCAGCGAAGTTCCCACTTCCCCCTCAAGGGGTTGTGGTCCTGCTTCCCCCTCAAGGGGTTGTGGGTGAAGACCCGTGGTCACTTAGACTCTGCGCTTGGGTGGTCCATAAAACACAGTGGGGCGGTCAACAGCTTCCACGTCCAGATCATCATAACAGCAAGAAACAGCCAGAAAGATGTCCACAGGAGGGGCTCCTGCTAATACCACCATGGAGGATCTCTGTCGTTTGGTGTCAGAACTCTCTCTTTCTGTCCGTGAGGCTCAGCAAGGTTATGCACGTCTCGAGACTCAAGTACAAGCTATAACTACCAGTCGAGTACAAGCTAGTCCTCCAGTACAACCTGTTCTGCATCCCGTTACCGTTGTTCCTGAACCAAAGATTCCGCTACCTGACAGATTCTCTGGGGATCGCAGCAAGTTCCGCCAGTTCCGCAGTGCTTGCTTATTGTACTTTTCCCTCAAGCCACGGAGCTTCTCTGATGAAACAATTAGGGTGGGCACTATCATCTCACTTCTTCAAGATGAACCACAGGCCTGGGCCCTTCGTCTGAGAGATTTACAAAGCCCTCACCTGGCCAGTACAGACTCCTTGTTCAAAGCTCTAGCTGAGGTTTATGATGACCCCCGTCAAGCTGCTTCCGCTGAATCTGCTCTATGTAATCTTACACAAGGGAAAAGACCAGTCCAGGATTATGTAGCGGACTTTCGAAGGTACAGTGTTGACACCGAATGGAACGAGGCTGCACTTAAACATCAATTCCGCCTCGGTTTATCAGGACTACTGAAAGATGAACTAGCTCGAGTCGGCATTCCAGCTACCCTTAATGAACTGGTATCTCTGGTTATTCAGATCGACAGGCGCCTACGGGAACGCAGAGCCGAAAGGGCTGGGGGTTTCCGACCCATGTGGGGGCCAAATAGCTCGTATCTGACATCCAGTCCTCTGTCTCCAGAAGTCTCTACTCCCACAGCAGCTTCGGTTGATGAACCTGAGCCTATGCAGATAGGTCTGGCGCGTCCTGCTATTTCTAATGAAGAACGTCAACGAAGACGCCAAGCTAATCTCTGCCTTTACTGTGGGGCCTCTGGTCATTTTCTCCGCAACTGCCCTGTCAGGCCCATAGGTGAGGAACAGTCTTCATCTCCTGTTTTAGAGTGTCCTTTGCCTGCTTCAGGGTCTTATGTATATCTTACTCTGTCGTTGCAGGCGCCAAGAAGAACATTAGAAGTTGACGCAATAGTTGATTCTGGAGCTTGTAGTTGTTTTATCGATTCCACCTTGGCTCACCAATTACAACTTCCTCTAAGAACTAAAACCAAGTCATTAAACATCTGCTTGGCAGATGGTTCAAAGATCAAAGATGGGCCTATAACACAAGAGACTTTACCTACCTTGATCACTACATCCTCCTCCCATTCCGAATATATCATCTTCGATTTGATCACTTCTCCGTTATATCCGATTATTCTGGGTATGCCATGGTTACAAGCCCACAATCCTATGATCGACTGGCTCTCCGGCAAGATTTCCTTCCACTCACGCTACTGTTTGCAGGCTTGTTTATCTCCTTCCTCTGCTGTGATGTGTTTGAAACAAGAGATTTTGGAGTTTGTTCCTGAAGTTTATAGAGACTTTGCCGATTTTTTTGATAAGAGGGGAGCTGATGTATTACCCCCGCACAGAATTTATGACTGTCCTGTTGATCTTCTTTCCGGAGCTAAGATCCCGTTTGGATGAATCTACCCGCTAACTGAGCCTGAGCAAGCCACGTTGAAAGCATACATTGATGAAAATCTCCAAAAAGGGTTCATCCGTCACTCCACCTCGCCTGCTGGTGCCGGTATATTTTTTGTAGAAAAGAAAGACCACACCCTCCGTCCTTGCATAGACTATAGAGAACTCAATAAAATAACTGTCAAGAATCGTTATCCTCTGCCACTGTTTCCTGAGATTTTCCAACGCCTCCGTTCTGCTCGAATCTTTTCTAAGTTAGACCTTCGAGGAGCATACAATCTGATCCGCATCCGAGAGGGAGACGAGTGGAAGACTGCCTTTCGAACCAGATACGGTCATTTTGAATATCTTGTAATGCCGTTTGGACTCTGTAATGCTCCTGCCACTTTCCAACATTTCATTAATGATATTTTCAGAGACATTATCGACCAATATATTGTTGTTTATCTTGATGACATCCTTATATTTTCTCAAGACATTTCCGAGCATAGACAACATGTTAAACGTGTCTTGACTCGCCTACGCACCCATGGTCTCTATGCCAAACCAGAAAAATGTGTTTTTGAACAAACATCAGTTCACTTCCTGGGACTTGTCATTTCCGCGGAGGGGGTGGCTATGGATCCTAAGAAAGTATCTGCCATCTTGGACTGGCCAGCTCCCATCGACCGTAAAGGAGTTCAGAGGTTCATAGGGTTTGCAAACTTCTATCGAAGATTCATTAAAAACTTTTCTGCTATTGTTTCTCCACTGACCCAACTTACCAAAGTCAACTTAACATTCTGTTGGAACCAAGAAGCTCAAGAAGCCTTTGCAAAACTGAAAGACAAATTCATCTCTGCTCCAGTTCTGACTCATCCTGATCCTGCCTTGCCTTTCGTGTTAGAAGTGGATGCCTCTGAAAATGCTATTGGGGCAATCCTGTCTCAACGTAATGATCCTAAAGCTATATTACATCCTGTTGCTTTTTTTTCTCGCAAATTGTTACCGGCTGAGAAGAACTATGACGTGGCTGATCGGGAGTTGCTGTCCATTAAAGCTGCCCTGGAGGAGTGGCGTTATTTGTTGGAGGGGGCCAATAATCCTGTTCTAGTTCTGACCGATCACAAGAATTTAGAATATCTTCGTTCTGCCAAACGCCTCAAACCACGACAAGCTCGATGGGCTCTGTTCTTTTCCAGATTTGACCTACATATAACTTACCAGCCAGGCTCCAGAAATATTAAAGCTGATGCATTATCCAGAATGTTTTCGGAAGAGACTATGCAAAGCAAACCTGAAACTATTCTCCCCTCCAACTGCTGCCTGTTACTTCAGTCTGATCTGATAAATACCATCAAAGAAGCCTCTAGTAGTATTGAGCCTTGCAGAAAACTAGGTCTTGCCCGTAAGGAAGGTTTTTTTTTTGCATAAGGATAACATTTTTGTACCTGATCAGGCTAAGATTACTGTGCTGGGCCACTGTCATGACAATTTACTTTCTGGCCATTTTGGCATTACTAAGACCCATGAACTTCTATTAAGAAATTTTTGGTGGCCTAATATGTTTCAGGATTGTAAACAGTATGTGTTATCCTGTCCTGTCTGTGCCCGTTCTAAGTCTTCTAGGGAGAAACCTTGGGGTCTGCTCAAACCCTTACCCATCCCTTCCCGCCCCTGGGGTATGATATCACTAGATTTCATTGTAGAGCTACCTTCCTCTCAGGGGTTTAACTCCATTCTGGTGGTGGTAGATCGTTTGACCAAGATGGGCCATTTTATTCCGATGAAGGGCACTCCTACCGCATTAGAAACGGCTGAGGCGTTTATTAAGGAAATTATTAGATTACATGGGGTACCAGATGATATTGTTTCAGATAGAGGGGTGCAATTTACGTCAAACTTGTGGAAAGAATTATGCAGATGTCTGGATATTCATGTGTCTCTCTCCTCTGGCTATCATCCCCAGTCTAATGGCCAGACGGAGAGAACCAACCAGACTCTAGAACAGTACCTTAGGTGTTTTACTTCTGCCTCACAAGAAAACTGGTCAACCCTGCTGTCTACTGCTGAATTTGCATATAATAATTCGACTCATTCTGCTACCAAGCAATCACCATTTTTTGCTAATTATGGGTTTCACCCCGTTTCTCTACCCAATGTGTTTCCTGAATCGTCTGTTCCTTCTCTACAGGATAGATTGTTATTTTTAAAGGATAATATCAAAAATGTTTCTAATGTTCTGTCTCAGACTCAGGTTAGAACAAAAAGGATTGCTGACAAATCCAGGAGGGAATCTCCTTCGTTTAAACCAGGAGATCTGGTTTGGTTATCTACTTGTAATTTGAAACTGCGGGTCCCATCAAGAAAGCTTGGACCTAGATTTATTGGGCCTTATCCAGTTAAAAGAGTTGTTAACCCTGTGGCTATTGAACTTGTGTTACCTGATACTTTGAAGGTTCATCCTGTCTTTCATGTGTCTTGTTTAAAATTGCATTTTCAGGGTTCTTGTTCCAATCCTCAGTCTCCTCCTCCGCCTCCGGTTCTGGTGGATGGTTGTGAGGAGTTTGAGGTCGAAGCCATTTTAGACTCCAAGATAAGATCTGGCCGACTGTTTTATTTAGTAAAATGGAAGGGTTATGGGGTGGAGGAGAATTCTTGGGAACCTGCTACTGGGATTCATGCTCCTAGGCTAATTAAGAATTTTCACTGTAAATTTCCGTGTAAACCGGCTCCAAAGGGCACCCGGAGGTTGCCCGTGGGGGAGGGGCAATGTTACAATACCTGTCACCGGCGGTCACGTGCGCGCATTCCTACGCGCGCGCGCGCGATCGCGCATTGTCTTTTATGATAGCTGGGCGTGTTCCTAGGAGCCGTTGCGCCGCGCGCACGCGTACTGGCGTCCGCGTCAGCGCGCATGCGTGCGCACGTGCGCGCACGCACGCGGGCGCATGCGCGAGGCGCGTCATTCGGCGCCAATTTTGAATGTTGTATTTAAGCAAGCTGCTGGAGAGGCCCAGTGCTGTTTCTTCTGATCAGCTTGGTGCCAGTAGACGCTGGAGCCTTGTATTGATTTATGATTTACCCGTTGCCGACCTTAGCCTGTTCCTGACTTACGATTATCACCGCCTGTCCTGACCTCAGCTTGTTTACCGATTACGCCTGTCTTCAGCCTGCCCTGACCTCTGCTTGTGACCTCGTCTATGATTGATATCCGCCTGCCCCGACCTCGGCTTGTGACCCCGACTACGTTGCTGTCTTCAGCTCCTGTATCTGACGCACTGCAGTCTCATCTGTTCTCCAACCCACTGTGGGATTTACCTAAGCGCAACCTGGTGGGCACTAGGCAGCGAAGTTCCCACTTCCCCCTCAAGGGGTTGTGGTCCTGCTTCCCCCTCAAGGGGTTGTGGGTGAAAACCCGTGGTCACTTAGACTCTGCGCTTGGGTGGTCCATAAAACACAGTGGGGCGGTCAACAGCTTCCACGTCCAGATCATCATAACAAAATCACTCAGTGCTCCTTGCAAAGTGGACTTTTCCCAGAAGAACTAAAGAAAGCAATCATAAAACCCCTCTTGAAGAAACCATCACTAGATCCTGATTCTGTAACCAACTACAGACCTGTTGCAAACTTACCATTCCTATCAAAAGTTATCGAGAAAGTAGTCGCCAACCAGCTGGAAGCCAGGCTTACAGATAACAACATCTTTGATACTTTTCAGTCAGGATTCAGGAAAAGGCACAGCACTGAAACAGCATTAGTCCGAAACTCACCTCTTTTCCCTAGCCTTTGAGACTGCATAATGCAGGGTCACAGCGCTTTGAGTCCCCAGGGAGAAAAGCGCTATATAAATATTATTGTTATTGTTATATATACACACACACACATATATATATATATATATATATATATATATATATATATATACACACACACACACATATATATATATATATATATATATATATATATATATACACACACATATATATATATACACACACACATATATATATATATATATATATATATATATGTATACACATACATACATATATATATATATATATATATATATATACACATACATACATATATATATACACATACATACATATACACATACATACATACATATACACATACATACATACATACATACATACATATATATATATATATATATATATATATATATATATATATATATATATATATATATACACACACACACACATATATATATACAGTGGTGATGTTTGTGTTAAATTATTTTATCTTAATAGTTAACAGTTTTTGATGAGCAGAAACATTTAAGTGTGACAAACATGCAAAAGAATAGGAAATCAGGAAGGGGGCAAATAGTTTTTCACACCACTGTATATATATATATATATATATATATATATATATATATATATATATATATATATATATATATATATATATATACACACACACACACACACACACATCACCTTCTTCCACATGGTTGCTGTGTCCCCCACATGGCTTGTGGCAAACTTCAAACAGGACTTCTAATGCTTTCTGTTAACAATGCCTTTCTTCTTGCCACTCTTCCATAAAGGCCAACTTTGTACAGTGCATGACTAATAGTTGTCCTATGGACAAAGTCTCCCACCTGAGCTGTAGATCTCTGCAGCTCATCCAGAGTCACCATGGGCCTCTTGACTGCATTTCTGATCAGCGCTCTCCTTGTTCGGCCTGTAAGTTTAGGTGGATGGCCTTGTCTTGGTAGGTTTACAGTTGTGCCATACTCCATCCATTTCTGAATGATCGCTTGAACAGTGCTCCGTGGGATGTTCAAGGCTTTGGAAATCTGTAGCCTAAGCCTCCTTTAAATTTCTCAATAACTTGATCCCTGACCTGTCTTGTGTGTTCTTTGGACTTCACAGTGTTGTTGCTCCCAATATTCTCTTAGACAACCTCTGAGGCCCTCACAGAGCAGCTGTATTTGTACTGACATTAGATTACACACAGGTGCACTCTATTTAGCCATTAGCACTCATCAGGCAATGTATATAGGCAACTGACTGCACTCAGATCAAAAGGGGCCGAATATTTATGCACACCCCACTTTGCAGTTATTTATTTGTAAAAAATGTTTGGAATCATGTATGATTTTCATTCCACTTCTCATGTGTACACCACTTTGTGTTGGTCTTTCATGTGGAATTCCAATAAAATTGATTCATGTTTGTGGCAGTAATATAACAAAATGTAGAAACTTCAAGGGGGCCGAATACTTTTGCAACCCACTGTATACCAATGATCAGATGGGCACAGTGGAACATCCGACCCTTCCAGTGGGGTTTTCTCACACAATGGGACAAGCAACATATGGAGCAGACAATTCAGATCACGACCCCCATGAAGCAGGGACTGAAGTGGTGGAACGTACAGAGCAACCTGACGAGAGGTCATATGATACAGCCTGGGCCTTGGACCATCATTACTACCGATGCCAGTCTGAAGGTTTGAGGTGCGCACTGTCTAACGCAGTCAGCCCAGGGGGTGTGGCCCACACCTCAGAATCACACTCCTGCCAATATCCTAGAATTAAGGGCGGCGCTTTATGCATTACGGAGTTTTCAAACTTTGATACACGAGAAGCCTGTATTAATGAAGATGGACAATCGAACAGCGGTCTCCTATATAAGGCGACAGGCGGGCACGAAGACCAGGAATCTGCTCTTGCAGACGGAGGAAATCTTCCAGTATGCAGAACGCAATGTATGGGACTTGAAAGCGATGTATATCCCGGGTCGCCAGAACACGAAGGCCGATTACCTGAGTCGCCATCATATTGACAACGGCGCGTGGGCTCTTTGCCAAGAGGTATATCGATGGATTTGCAGCCAATTTCAATATCCCCAAGTAGGTCTAATGGCGATGGCAGTCAATATGAAATGTACCAAGTTCATGGCCAGATACCCTTGCAAGGAGGCGATGGCGACAGATGCCATAACAGCGAAGTGGAAGTTCGAAATAGGCCATGTCTACCCGCCGACACCAATGATCCCACAACTATTAACACGGCTATTGAGACAGAGAGTGACACTCATAGCGATTCTGCCTTTTTGGCCGAATCGGCCTTGGTTTCCCCTGTTGTGGGACTTGAAGTTGCAATCTCCTCTTCCTCTCCCCAACCGACCAGACCTTCTCCAGCAGGGGGAGATACATTATCCGGATCCGCAGAGACTCAATCTCATGGCCTGGGTATTGAGGGGAAGAGGCTACAATCACTAGGCTGTTCTGATGCTGTAATACAGACCTTATTACAAGCCAGGAAACCAACGACTAACGCGACCTATAACCGAGTGTGGAATAGATTCGTGGGGTTTGCGGGGATAGTAAGGTTTGACCCTTTGCTCCAACTACCGAATCAAATACTAGCCTTTCTTCAAAAAGGTCTGGACAAGGGATTAGCCTTCCACACCATTAAAGGACACGTCTCTGCTATCTCGGCACTTACAGGCTCTCCTTGGGGTACTCACCCACTTATAAAACAGTTTGTAAAGGGTGTTCTAAAGCTTAGGCCGCCAAGGAGGAACTTATTTCTCAAGTGGGATCTCCCACTAGTTTTACAGGCACTGATAAAGGAACCATTTTTTAACATTAAGATCAGTATTCCTGGTGGCAGTAACATCTGCCAGAAGAGTGTCTGAGATCCAGGCTTTAGGTCATGAAGAGCCATACCTAACCTTTCTTCCGGATCGCGTAGTCCTGAGACCAATTCAGAGATTCATTCCAAAAGTGACAAGTTCATACCATCTGAATCAGGGCTGGATTCTACCGGTTCTTATTCAACAGGACTCGAATAACGTGCACCCTCTAAACATTTCGGAGACTCTTAAGATGTATCTTCAAGCCACAAAGGACTTCAGGAGGTCTGACACACTGTGGGTGATCCCAACAGGCTACAGAAAGGTACAACCCGCATCTGTCAGAACAGTGGCCTCATGGATTGTAAAAACGATTCAGGCTGCCTTTAGACTGGCTGGACTTAAGCCGCCTGAGCAGATTGTCGCACACTCCACCCGTAGTGTGTCGACATCATGGGCGGCGATGAACAGAGTCCCAGCCGAGAAGATCTGTCAGGCAGCTAATTGGTCAAAAATTTATACTAGATTAGACATGGCTGCTCAGTCCTCAAAAGTGTTTGGCAGATCAGTATTGAATGCTACTTCTGTATAGATTGATAATTAAAATTGTGTGTTCAGCATACTTTTGCTCCCTCCCTTCATTTCCTAATTAACTCCCATCTGTGTGATGACATAGGCATTAGGAAAGCGGAAAATTGTTACTTAGATATCCGTAAGTTTTCCTTTCCCGATGCCTTTATGTCATCACACAGCCCCCTCCCTTCTTGTTGTCTTCGGTGGTTCCGAGGTTGACGAGACTGGGGGGGGGGGCAGGGCTATGCAGATTATTTATAAATTTCAACATCCTATGGGGTAGAGTGGGCGGGGCATCTACCCATCTGTGTGATGACATAAAGGCATCGGGAAAGGAAAATTACGGACAGGTAAGTAACAATTTTCCGCTATATATATATATATATATATATATATATATATATATATATATATATATATATATATATATATAGTATATATACTGTGTGTATGTATATATATATATATATATATATATATATATATATATATATATATATATATATATATATAAATTATTATTATTATTATTGATTTATAAAGCGCCAACATATTCCGTGGTGCTGTACAAAGTAAGAAACAAACATGGGGTACATAATACAGACAATGGTGTACACTAATATACAAGATACATAATTAGTGACAAAATACAAAAAATGACAGCATACAGAATACAAAATACAGAAGTGGTAATGACAGTGATAAAAGTAACATGATGAATAAAATGAATAATTGATTTCTAAGACACAAAAGGGGGAGAGAGCCCTGCCCTTGCGAGCTTACAATCAATATATGTATTATTGTTTTATGATTGCACACGTCCTTTTTATCCATATATCATTTTGGTTCTACTCTACACTACGTTCCAAATTACGATATTATGAAAATTGTATTTAAGTGTCAATGAACTCAATGGACGTGTGTCTTTTTTCAACCAAAATAACTATGTAACTGTAACTATGTAATGATTAAATATTTAGTTTTTCAATTAAAACTCATGTATGGTATTGTGTCCCAGGGCTCTTTTAATCTCTGAAATCAAGGTCGGACACTTCTGATAACTAGTTTGCCAGGTGAGCCTGATTAAAGGAAAAACTACTAAAAAGGGTGTTCCACAGTATTAAAGGGAACCTTAACGTGCAAAAAAAAAAAAAAAAAAAAATTAAAAAAGGAGTTTCACTTACCTGGGGCATCTACCAGCCCCCTGCAGCCATCCTGTGCCCTCGCAGTCACTCACGGCTCCTGTAGTCCCCCGCCGTCAGCTAGTTTCTTTTTGCTGACTTGGAGTCAGCGGGCCGCCACGCGTACCTTTGCACGCATTCCTGTTGGTGCAGGAAGCTATCGCGCACATTAACACGTACATTTTTACATGTTGCAGGCGCAAGGTGTAAAAAATTACCTCTGAAAAGTATGTGGAGTTTCTCACTGACCACTTTCTTCCATGGCATAAAAAAGAAGAACTGTGCTTTCCATGATAAAATCATATTCATGCATGACAATGCACCATCTCATGCTGCAAGGAATACCTCTACATCATTGGCTGCTTTTGGCATAAAAGGAAAGGAACTCATGGTATGGCCCCCCATCCTCCCCTGACCTCAATCCCATTTGGAGCAACCTCAAGCAAAAGATCTATGATGGTGTCGTGTGAGGTGGTTTACATCCAAACAGAAGCTGTTGGAACCTATTCTGACATCCTGAAAATAAATTCAAACAGAAACGCTCCCAAAATTCACAAGTTTATAAAATAATATGTTTTGAAAAATATACCATTATTATTAGGTTTGTTTAGTAACATTTGAATTATACTCTAAATGTCGATGATTCAAAAATGATGCTGATTGCCACTTGCATCCACTATTTAAGAAAATCAGAGAAAAATACAATTGGGATAATAATTTGGTATGCAGTGCATATAGTTATACAATTTTTACAGATTTTGGTACAATTGAAGTGCGTCTTACCCCCACCTCTCCCGTCTTAAAACGGTAATGACAATCACTTGATTATAAGATTATCCTTTAAGTACTAAATACTGTAAAAGTATAAATACAAATAAAGAAATTGGATATCTGCAATATTTTCCCAATCTCATTCAGCTTTTCTTTATATACAGTATGTTTATCAGATTTCTATTTTTGATGTTGCTTCTAGGATAAACTCTTCAGGTACCCATAAATCTAGCGATGATGAGCAGACAATGAGACAAATCCCATAAATCTAGCGACCATGAGACAAATCTCTCTCTAATTGAATCTGATTAGAGAGATCTGTCGGCTGCCCATGCACCGCAGGCCAAATCCTGATCAATTTCATGCTGAAACTGATCAGGTATCAGCCTTGTGACGCCACATCCAACCACCTCACCGACCCGACGCTGTCCGCCCTAATGTTTAAAGGACATCCGAGGTGAAAATAAACTGATGAGAAAAACAATTGTATCTATCCTCCTTCTCCTAAAATGACTTTTTTTTAGATATCCCACAGTATTATTTTAATGTTGAATCTAGTTTTTAAGTTTTCACTAATTCATTGTCTCTGCTCAATGACACCTTCATTGAAGTATGACAGAGCTCAAATCTATGAATTATTGACCCTTTTTTATCTCTTTCATGTTCTCAGAAGCCATTTACTGACAGGAAAGTGCTTTATGGCTGTATTACTTATCAGTAAGGGTTATGCTATAGTCTGACCCAATCTGACCCGGTCCCGACCAGGACAGAAACTGCATACCTGATTTTTACCTCTTTCAGGCATAGAAAGGAAAAAAGGAACACAGCCTAGTTATTTGTGTGCTTGGCACTGTACATACACATGTCTAACTCATCATCAACTCGGTTGTCCTTTAATGTGCCCCCCAGTGCCTAATGCACTCTGTACAGTACCTGTCCGTGGCCTCCGCTTGCTCCGGTCTCCCTCTACACTCACGCTCCCTATGTGGTTGCCTAGTAAGGGCATGTGTGTGGCATCACACACGCGTCCACATTACTAGGCAACCACATGGTGTGTGTATGGACAGCGGAGGGAGCCCGGAGCAAGCGGAGGCCATGACCAGGTAATGTGTAGAGTGCATTAAACATTAGGATGGACAGGGTCGGGGGTTTTGTCGCTTGTCCCAATATCGCAAGCCGTTAACACCACCCCATCAAGCTAGTCGGCCCTACATCTTGCAGCATGTCCGATCGATTAATGCAACCACTTTCAGCCCAAAATTGGTCACATTGTCAGTCGGGCATGCACTTGGCAGCACCAGTTTTTTTTTCAATCATAATAGTGGAATCGGATGGTTGATCGGCTGTCAGATGTATGGCCACCTTTTATTTTATGCCTCACAGTTACTCCTTGATTTTGCCTGGTGAAGCGGGTTATACCTGTAAATCGAGTCACACATTGGAGTATATAATAAAGTGAGTTTCATTTGAAATCGATCAAGAAAATCAAGTCATCTATGGGGAGGTAAGTCCACGACCAACTCCCTTTTTAAACTGTTTTAAGTGTATATTAATCTTCTTGGCTCCTTTGTTGTACTACTATTTCATAATCAAAACCCTTTACTTTCAAGTACATTAACCAAGATCATTGTCTAAACTTAAACTTTTAATTATTACATAAAACATTTACTTAAATATTGTTAACTTTGTAGTAACCCACTACTTTTAGGTAATTCTAACTAATAATGAGTGAGGAGGGAAATTGTTGCTGGCAAGTCCACTAAAATACGTTATGCCCCAGGGCTTCATAACATCCCCTTTGCTGTTCACCATATACATGCTACCTGTCAGGAACCTTGTGTTGCCACTTTCTGCCTGCTGGTGGCGACATGGAGCAGGACCATCATGAAGTTACATCATCCCACCAGCAGATGGCTCTGAGGACTTTGCATTGTCCTGAACCTCCACCATCCACCAGCAGGGGGCCTGTGAATAATATTATAAGGACTTGCAGTTCCTTGTTTGGCCTCCGGGTGGCTTCAAGTGAACTCTCACCACTAGAGATGGCTCGAACCTCTGATTTTCGGTTCGCAAACCTACCACGAAAGTTCGGTTCGCGCAAACTTTTGCAAACCGCAATAGACTTCAATGGGGAGGCGAACTTTGAAAACTAGAAACAATTATGCTGGCCACAAAAGTGATGGAAAAGATGTTTCAAGGGGTCTAACACCTGGAGAGGGGCATGGCGGAGTGGGATACATGCCACAAGTCCCGGGGAAAAATCTGGATTTGACGCAAAGCAGCGTTTTAAGGGCAGAAATCACAATGAATGCTAAATTGCAGGCCTAAAGTGCTTTAAAACATCTTGTTTTGTGTAATTAGAGTACTGCTTCACACTGACACACCAAACTCACTGTGTAACGCACCGCAAACAGCTGTTTGTGTAGTGACCGCCGTGCTGGACTGGTGTGCACCATGGCCAGAGTGCACGCCGTGGCGGTTTTCAAGCCCATATGGTCGCCGGGCAGTGGTAGCTCAATTATAGAACAGCAGTGACTGTCCAGCTGATCAAATCTGGTCTGTTCACAATGAAGCAACGACCTTATTATCTTTGGTGTGCCACCCCCCGAGACACTCATATAGCCATCGGTCAATGCTTCATTGTGATACGCAAGCCCCTTCACCGCAGCAAGGTAATGATCACAAAGGGGAATGGGCACATGTACATGCCTTTTGTTTTGTTGTTGCAGCTGCAGTGCAGCCCGAAAAATTAGGCAGGCATGTACACGCACCAGAAAAATTAGTATAGCGGCCGCGGCTAGCAGCAGCCTTAAAAATCCAGGAATCCGCCTGGAGTCCTGGACCCTGTTGGTGGTGGCGGAAAAGACAAGCGGCTTGTAGGCAGAGATGCTGTGTGGGGAGCGACTTAGTCTTGGGGCAGACAGCCAGTCACATGGCGTGCAGGCAGAGATGCTGTGTGTGGGGACTGACTTAGTCTTCGGATGGGCAGTAGCCCTCCGGGATCCATGCCTCTTTCATTTTGATAAGGGTCAGGTGCTGAACACTTTTTGTGACTTAGGCAACTTCTCAGTGACAATGCCTCCAGCTGCGCTGAAGGTCCTGTCTGACAGGACGCTTAAGGCAGGGCAAGACAGAAGTTAGATGGCAAATTGGGACAGCTCTGACCACAGGTCAAGCCTGCGCACCCAGTAGTCCAAGGGTTCATCGCTGCGCACAGTGTCTACATCCACACTTAAGGCCAGGTAGTTGGCTACCTGCCGGTCCAGGCGTTGGTGGAGGGTGGATCCGGAAGGGCTAAGGCTGGACTAAAGAATGTCCGCATGTCCGACATCAGCATGAGATTGCTGGAGCGTCCTGTCCTTGCCTGCGTGGACATGGGAGAAGGATTACTGGCAGTGGTACCTTTATTGCGTTGTGCTGTGACATCACCCTTATACGCATCGTAAAGCATACTTGCCAGCTTGTTCTGCATGTGCAGCATCTTTTCTGCCTTCAGGTGAGTTGGTAACATGTCTGCCACTTTGTGCCTATACTGAGGGTCTAGTAGCGTGGCCACCCAGTACAGGTCATTCCCCTTGAGGTTTTTTTATACGGGTGTCCCCCAACCGGCTGGACAGCATGAAAGACACCATCTGCACAAAGTTGGATCCAGACGTACTATCCATCTCCTCTTTCTCTTCCTCAGTGACATCAGGTAAGTCCTCCCCCCAGTCACGAACAATACCACGGGAACGTTGAGCAGCAAAAGCCCCCTGCGACGCCTGCTGCAGTTGTTCTACTGCCGCCATCTCCTCCTCCTCCAAAGAAACACCTTCCTCATCATCCGAGTTTGACTCCTCTTCCCCACACGACTCTTCCTCCTTCTCCCCCCTCTGTGCTGCCACAGGTGTTGAGGAAACATCTGGTTCTGATGAAAATTGCTCCCACAACTGTTCCTGCCGTAACTGTTCCTCTTCACGCTCCTCCACAGCTTGATCCACCACTCTACACATGGCACGCTCCAGGAAGTAAGCGTACGGGATCAAGTCACTGATGGTGCCTTCACTGCGACTTACCAGGTTGGTCACCTCCTCAAACGGCCGCATGAACCTGCATGCATTTCGCATCAGTGTCTAGTTATTGGGCCACAACATCCCCATCTCCCCAGATTGTGTCCTTTTACTGTAATTGTACAGGTACTGGGTGACGGGTTTCTCCTGTTCTAGCAGGCGAGAGAACATGACCAGGGTCAAATTCCAGCGAGTCGGGCTATCACATATCAAGCGTCTCACCGGCAAGTTGTTTCTCCGCTGAATGTCCGCAAAGCGTGCCACGGCCGTGTAAGATCGCCTGAAATGCCCACACAACTTCCTGGCCTGCTTTAGGACGTCCTCTAAGCCTGGGTACTTTGACACAAATCTTTGAATGACTAAATTGAGCACATGTGTCATGTAGGGTACATGTGTCAGCTTTCTCGAATTCAAAGCGGAAAGAAGATTGCTGCCATTGTCACACACCACGTTGCCGATCTCCAGCTGGTGCGCGGTCAGCCACTGATCCACTTGTTTGTTAACAGCAGCGAGGAGAGCTGCTCCAGTGTGACTCTCCGCTTTGAGGCAAGACATGTCTAAGATGGCATGACACCGTTGTACCTGGCATGCAGCATAGGCCCTGGGTAAATGGGTCTGTGTAGCTGGAGAGGAGATTGCGGCACCAGCCAAGAAGGAGGAGGAGGATGCCTGCCTGCAAGCCGTGGAGGTGTCACAAGTTGGTCCGCTGCACAGCCACGTACTCCCTGCTTCTCAGCGGTTACCAGGTTGACCCAATGGGCTGTGTAAGTAATGTAGCGGTCCTGACCATGCTTCACAGACCAGACATCCGTGGTCAGGTGGACCCTTGACCCAATGCTGTGTGCCAGAGATGACACCACTTGCCTCTCCACTTCACGGTGTAGTTTGGGTATCGCCTTTTTAGAGAAATAATTGCAGCCTGGCATCTTGCACTGCGGTGTCCCAATAGCCACAAATTTACGTAAAGCCTCAGAGTCCACCAGCTTGTATGGTAACAGCTGGCGAGCTAACAGTTCCGCCACGTCAGCTGTCAGACACCGGGCAAGGGGGTGAGTGGCAGAAATTGGCTTCTTCCGCTCAAAGATTTCCTTCACAGACACCTGGCTGCTGTGGGCAGAGGAGCAAGAACTGCTCAAGGGCAGAGGCGGAGTGGAGGAGGGTGGCTGTGAAGGTGCAAGGGAGAAAGTGGCTGAATGCTGCACCTGAAGGAGGAAGAGGAGAAGGAGGGAGGCTTTTATTTTGTGTGCTGCTTTTGCTCAGGTGCTCTTCCCATTGCAGTTTGTGCCTTTTCTCCATGTGCCTTCGTAAGGCACTTGTCCCTACGTGAGTGTTAGCCTTTCCACGGCTCAATTTTTGGAGGCAGAGACAACAGATGGCATTGCTCCGATCTGAGGCAGACACATGAAAAAATTTCCAAACCGCTGAGCTCCCCTGGGGTGATGGCATTATGGTGGCATCAGCAGCTGATGTTGAAAGGCATGTTGGCTGGCTGTCCATAGGTGGCAATACATGGCGCCGGACACTGCCACTAGCGGTTTCTGACGACGAGCTCCCCCTGCTTCTTTCAGGAACTCATCTCCTCCTACTCCTCTCTGACTCCCCCTCTGAACTGTCCCCTTGGTCATCTTGCCTCTTGGGAACCCATGTGGGATCCGTATCATCATAATCATCATAATCCTCCTGCCCAGCTTTGCTTGACTCAGACACCAAAACTGCACCAACAGCAGGTACTTCATCCTCCTCCTCCTGTAGTGGCTGTGAATCAGTGATTTCACCACCAAATAATTCCTGCGAAGTGTCAAATGCAGCGGATGTGGTGCTTGTAGTAGCACTGGTGGCTGCGGAAGATGAGGTGTTCTGTGTTAAATAGTCAACCACGTCCTGACAATCTTGGGAGTTGATGGCACGTGCCTTCTTCTGAGCACTGTACTTTGGGCCAGGGCCGCACGAAATCACATCAACACGACCTTGCACAGCCCTGCCGGGTGGCCTTCCTCTGGCTCTGGCTCTACTTCTTCCTCTACCTGTTTTGTCCGTTTTGTCATATGGGGGGGGGGGGGGGGGGATGAAGTGAAAGGTATGCACTGACTGACTAAAACAATGTGCAGTCACACAGGTGCAGTTAACAGGTATGCACGGAGTGGTATATCACACTGCATGCACTCACGTAGGTAGGTGTATATCACACTGCATGCACTCACGTAGGTAGGTGGGTGCACTGAACACAACAGGTAGGTATATGCAGTGGTGAGGTGGGTTCACTGAACACAACAGGTAGGTATATGGAGTGATGAGGTGGGTGCACTGAACACAACAGGTAGGTATAAGCAGTGATGAGGTGGGTTCACTGAACACAACAGGTAGGTATATGCAGTATTACAATGTGCACCTGTCACACACACAGGTAGTCACTGAATGTGCTGGGCCTGGCTGGCAGTGGCACACACACAGTATGAATTAGCAAGGCTGTCTATGCAAGGCAGTGGCACACACACAGTATGAATTAGCAAGGCTGTCTATGCAACATAAGTGTCAGTGGGACACAGAAAAATAGATCACAAGAACAAGATTAGCTCTCAAAAGAGCTGTTGTGGGGTGCTATTTTAGCAATAAGAATCAGCAAGGAGCAAGCTAACAAGCCTACAAGAGCCTAACTAATCTTTCCCTATGAGAGAGTCTGATGCAGCTGTCCCTTCTCTAATTAATGCAGGCACACGAGTGAGTGTTATGGCCGGCGGGGCCTGCCTTTTATAAGGTGGGAAGTGGCTCCAAGAGAGAGTGTAGCCTGATTGGCTACAATGTGCCTGCTGACTGTGATGTGTGATGTAGAGGGTCAAAGTTGACCCTAATGGTGCACTATGGGGGCAAACCGAATTTCCAGAAAAATTCTCCTTAGATGGCGAACGCGAACCACCGGAAGTTCGCCGGCGAAAATTTCGGACCATCTCTACTCACCACCAGCTGCATCCTGTGTTTGCTATCACATGGACTATTTAAGGTCTGCCTCTTCCCTCTGCTTATTGCCAGAACTTTGAGCTTCCAGGTCTGAGTTTCTGGACACCCTGGTTCCTGTTCCTTGCCCTGTGTGACGATTGGTGTCAGCACGCAGAGAGAATCTGATTATTGGTGATCTGCAGTATCACCAAGAATACAGATATATACCTGATTATTGATGATCTGCAGAATCACCGATAATACAGATATATTGCTAACCTCTGGACACCTGAAGCGTGTAAGTGTTTGGTGTAACAGTAGAAATTGGACCACCGGGGTAGCAGGTGGTCCAATAGGTAGAGACAGACTCTACTGCAGTCAAGGACTCCAGGAGAAGGAGACCCTGACTGGTTTTGCAGCAGTGCCCCCTTTGAGGGGCAGGGGGCCCCTGCAGGAAGGCTGAGCACCCAAGTGGTGGGTGACAGCCAGAAATGTCGGGCAGGCCGGGTCGGCAACACACTGACAGATAAAATACAAAGACAGGAGGCTGATTCGGTATCCAAGGCAAGCAGGGTTTGGCAACGGAATATCAGAAGTGCAAGGTACCGAATCAGAGATCAGAGGAGTGGTCAGGAAAAAAATAAGTCATAACAGATATCAAACAATGCCTAGTCTGGGTGTGAGGTCCGTGGTCTCTACACCCTGGAACTGGTCTAAGGAATAACACAGATGATACACAGTATTCCTAGTCTGGAGTGTGAGGTCCGTGGTCTCTACACCCTGGAACTGGTCTAAGGAATAACACAGATGATACACAGTATTCCTAGTCTGGGGTGTGAGGTCTGTGGTCTTTACACTCTGGAACTGGTCTAAGGAATAACACAGATGATACACAGTATTCCTAGTCTGGGGTGTGAGGTCCGTGGTCTCTACACCCTGGAACTGGTCTAATGAATAACACAGATAATACACAGTAAACTGGCTAAGTGTGGATTCCCAGGTCCACCTGGTTCCACCACACTGAAAGATCTGACTAAGGTCTGAGTGCTAACACATAGGCAAGCGCAACGCCAGACAACCAGCAACTGAACAGCAAGAGATATATATAGCGAAGCGCTCTCCAGCGCCGCCCAGCTCCCATCAACCAATCAACTGCTGAGCTGGGATCAGCTGACCACCTCGATCAGCTGACCCTTCTCCTATTGGTATAAAGAGCCTGTCTTGCGGTGCGCGCGCGCGTAGCTCTCCTCTGTGTGCACTACTGGGTCCAGACAAACTAGACGCATGTTGCTGCGGGGAAACCGCCGCTCTGTGCGCGGACACCGCCGCCTCACTGTCAGAAGGCGCGGCGGTTTCTCCACAATCCGTCACACCCTGATTCCTGTGTATGCCTTCCTGTTGCCGAACCTGTTTATTCTGTCTGAGACCTTGCTTTTGTCTAATCCCTGGTACCGTGCTTCTCTGATAACCTGTTGCTGACCTTGCTCTCCTGCTGACTCTGATATTCTGCCTGATCCCTTTTGAACTGCGATTGTGTATGTATTTTCTGTACATATTTAGATAGGTAGTTAGTCAGGGTACTATATATATTTACCACTGCTTTCCTGGGTTTTTGTATATATTGTGCGCTGTGCATGGGTTTGCATGATATTGCATTTACGTTTGCATGTATGCCTGCATTTGCAATAAAACATTATATTTGCACCATATTCCTTGGTTCAGTGTCTGTATACTGCAAACTGTGGTCAAAACCCTGTTCTTCCTTTCAGGCTTGTGACACTACTACAAAAACATGGTCTGCCATACCACAGCTATAAAACAGAAAATTTAAACTGCAGTAAATCTTAGACTGTTAATTCTAGGGTTATTAAATTTGCCACACTTGGTCACTGCGTGACTGGGATTCAAGAAAGTGGGTGGAGCCTACAACCTCCAATCAAAATTCACCTATTGATTTTCAAGGGAATATTTAAACAGCTGCCATTCTTACATATATGTTAATACCACGGGTCTCAAACCTGGTGCAGTCAGTCATTGGGTGTCAGGGGTTCAGATTCACTAAAGGGCGCAGAGCCACAAAAAGCTAATCAGATTTCTTTGTTGGATAAACGGCTTTCATTCACACATTTTTGATGCCAGGAACCCGAAAGCAACCAAACGCGGTCATTGAGTGACTGTGTGTCAACGTTACAAAGAGTGGGTGGAGCTAAAAAAATTTCACTGGGAAAATGGAAACTGCAGCCATTCTTACACTGTTGATGGTAGGGTTCTTAAACTTCGCACAGTTGGTCATTGGTTGACTGGGATTACTATTCAGGAAAGTGGGTGGAGCCTATAAAAGCCAATCAAAATTCACCTATTGATTTTCAAGGAGAATATTTAAATTGTTGCCATTCTTACTCTGTTAATAGCAGAAGCCTCAAACCTGGTATAGTCGGTCATTGGGTGACTGGGGTATAAATTCAGAAAAGGGGCTGAGCCAAAAACAGCCAATCATATTTGTTTTATTTCTATGGAAAAATGTTAAATTATTGATGCCGAGGAACCCAAAAGCTCACAAAGTCGGTCATTGTGTGTGTGGTAAGGTTAGAAAAAGTGGGCAGAGCCAACAAGAGCCAAATACATACCTGGGCAACCTGCGCTAGTGTGTAGATAAAATGAGTGCAAATCAATGTGAAATTTTAAAAACCGCAGTCAATAAATAATGTTTTTCATTCGATCAGTAGATAGATCTTTTTTGTCGATCATAAAATAATTGTGCTAATTGTTAAGGTGCCAGTTCATACATTTATCATACAATGGTGCAATATCGACTACTTTATATTGACTTACCTTGTTCTTGACTGGTGCAACCACATGACATGATGACATTTTAATGTTGGTTCTGCAAGATTGGGAGTGATGCGCTGTGAGATCGAACTCCTCAATTTCGCCTGTGAATCAAATCACAGTTCCCTATTATGATAAGGAGCTTTTATATTTCAGATCTCCAGGCCAGACAAGATGCTGAGCTGAATATACTTATTTTGTGTTATATAAACTATTTTGAATGTGTATAATATTCAAATAAATTCATTTCATATGTCCAGGGCCAGCCTTAGGTTTCACAATGCCCTGAGCATAATTAGACTTTGGAAGGGATGCTGGACATGTGGCTGACGAAGAGCTATGATGAATGAAGCATTGCCATTTAACATTTTATATTATTATTGTTATTTAATTTCCCAAGTATTCAAGAGAACTGTACCTGTTGGTAGGGGTAGAGAAGAGTGAAATTACAACTTGTTTTCCACCAAAAGTCAGAATTTCACTTGATGCCTGAATAACATTGAAGTAGAAATGAGAATCTCCAGGTACTGAACAGTTTAGGCGAACTTTGAGGAAAGATGTAAATTGTTTTTCCAAAACTCGCTGAGATCCGCCCATATCATTCTTACATACTCGTGCAACACGGGATACAATCAGCTGTGGACATAAAATGGACATAAAGGTAAGTCGAGTATGAAGATATAAGCACAACAATAAAAAAAATATAAGCATAATAATGGCATTTATGAAGTATGGAATAATCAGTAAACATTACAGCTGACACTACAAAAAAAAATAATTATAATTCTATATATTTTCAATATTTCTTCTAAAATTACACTAGAAAATGTGCCAAATGGAGCATAGGATAGCTCAAAAGAATATGCTTAGTAGGAAAATTGTGTAAGGTACAGTGTAATGAGGCATGAAGCACCAAATATGGCCGAGCTACAGTGAGTAGAGATGGCCCGAACTGTGTTGGACCCGCCCCTTATACATCATGAAGGAGCCAAACTCTGACCCCTCACTCCGGAGTCAGCAGGCACATGGCAGCCAATCAGCTAGCACTCCCTCCCGGACCACACCTCCCCATAAATATGTCAGCACAGCAGCCATCTTACAGTCTTACATTTTCTGCAGATAGGGAAAGCTTTTGGCAGGCCTCTGTTCTGTGTCCCCACTAAGCTTCTTGCTGTTATTGCAGCATCATGAGCATCCAAAGAGGCATTATAAGGGCTGGTAAATAGGTTTTCTTGCTATTATGATATTGCAATTCTGTGTGTCTGACTGTCCACAGTACACTGATACAGGTGTGCACTGTGCACATTGCTGCTACTGCAGTACCTTGCACAATACCCCTCTATTGTTCTCTTTTGATATTGTTATATTGCAGTTCTCTGCGTCCAGTGACTGTCCAATGCGGTGACTTTAGCTGGTGGACATAGATATGCACATTGCTAGTGATGGTACTGTACCTCGAACAATACACATCATCTTGGGCTTGATTCACTAAGACAAATAGCATGCCTTATCAGAGATAACATGCCTTATCAAAGTTAACACGTTTGTACCGTCCGATCTCTCTTTTGACTGCGGATATCAAAATACTAGCAAAAATACTCGCTAATAGACTCAACACAGTTATTCTATCACTGATACACCCCGACCAAACAGGCTTTATGCCTGGGAAAAACACTGCTATGAATATCCGTCGATTAATGATAAACATCCAAGCTAGACACATCAATATGGGGAAAAGAGTGGTAGCTTCACTCGATATGGCAAAAGCCTTCGACACTGTCGAGTGGCCATATCTCAATGCGGTCCTTGCCAGGTTCGGCTTTGGAGACACTTTTTGCAAGTGGGTTCAAATTCTCTACCACCACCCCAAGGCAAGGGTATGTACGAATGGATGGATCTCCGAGTCCTTTTCTCTGGGCAGGGGTACTAGACAGGGCTGCCCGCTCTCTCCCTTACTATATGCTTTGGCAGTGGAGCCCCTTGCCTGCCGCATAAGAGCACATCCCTCAATACACGGCTTCTGTACACCGCATACAGAAGAGAAAATTAGCCTCTATGCGGATGACACCATTCTTTATTTAGCAGACTCTGCCGAATCGTTACACAACGCCCTAGACACTATTACAGAATCAGGGTATTATTCGGGACTTCTACTGAATAAGGCCAAGTCAGTACTCCTACACTTAGATTCCCCACCAGCTACATCTCAGCTGTTGGACCTCCCGCTGCTCGCCGTTCAGTCCTTCAAATACTTTGGTGTTCAGATCCACTCAGACCCTAGGGTATATCTACAAGCCGAGGTTTATCCACTCATACCATATGTACAGGCAAAGTGCAGGGCCTGGTCCAAATTATACCTAACGGTCGTCGGCCGCGTTAATTTGGTCAAAATGATACTCTTACCGAAGAGGTTATATGTTCTACACCATTCGCCGGTATACATTCCCATGTCCTTTTTCAAACGGCTTAGAACTATAATAATTTCTTTTATTTGGAATTACAAACGGGCCAAAATTAAATACACTATACTTATAAACCCTAATGGTCAGGGTGGCCTGGCGCTGACCTCTTTGCAACACTATTACCTAGCTTCCCAACTGCAACACATCTCATCATGGTTCTCTACTGGGAACCTCTACAACCCTGAAGCACTGGGATATAGCTCTGATTTGTTTAAAGACTGTGTCGCACATGATCTCCTAAGAGAGGAGATACCTGCTAGTAAGATGCCCAACACAATTCTTACGCAGGCATTAATGATCTGGCGCCGTGCCGGAGGTCTATACAAATCTTCTAGCTTTGACGCTCACACGCCCCTTTGGCATAACCAACACCTGAAGGAATTTACCTCTGTGCCGGACCCTCACCTATGGGCTAAAATGGGTATAACCTACCTAGGCCAAATAATAGAACACGGGAAACTTATCCCCTTCGTTAAACTGGTGGACCAGTGCCCTGCACTTTCACCTTACTATTTCCGTTATCTGCAACTGAGGCACGCTTTTTACAGTCAGTTTAAGCACGACCCCGTACATATTGTGCCAGACTCAGTACTAAACACAATAGCAGATGGCCCCCAAAAACACTTAATAGGAACTCTATATAAAGAAATGATAGAGCGCCCTGCCTACGACAGAACTTTAGGCTCTAAAGAAAAGTGGGAGGCCACAGGTATGACTCTAGATATGGAGGACTGGGTGGATGCTCTGGAAGCAGTTAAAAGAGTATCTCTCAATGTTAAAGACCGGGCCACCCAACTTTATATACTCCATCAGGCCTACTTGACCCCTAGTAGAATGATAAAATACAACCCCTTAGCAACAAACGTCTGCCCAAAATGCGGGTACAGTGCACCTACATTTTACCACCTTATTTGGGAATGCCCCCCGGTGGCAGATTTTTGGACTCAAATTGTAAATTTCCTACATGACCGTATGGGCTGCCCAACTACCCTCAACCCCCTTTTATGCATCCTGGGTATAATTGATGAGGAAGAAATGAGAGCATGTACCAAAATGTTAATGAGAGAGACGCTATTTGCCGCTCGACAAGAAATTGCTTTGCACTGGCTGTCACCTAACCCCCCCCCCCGGTTCTCTTGCTGGATTCAACGTCTAGATAAAGGCCTTCCCTTTAAAAAGTTAGTTTATATACATAGAAACAGAACAGAGCAATTCCACCTAATCTGGGATGTCTGGAAAGATAGAAAATGAGCTTCAAATACGAGACTTTTATACAAGCCTAAGAATACATTATATAAGCTCATGTGTACCCTGTCTTTTTATTCTCAACTGTTGGTATATACATGCACCTAGACAGTGCGATGTGGTACAGTATGAGCAATGGTTTACTTCCCTTTGAATGTTCCATCTCTTACATTATCTAATATATGAGATTACTCTTTAAATGAGAGCTCCTCTTGAGCAATGTGTGCTACTCCTTATAACACAATCTGTTTTATATGTAACTGCATAGACCCAATCTTTACCATATTTGTACCCCCATACAAATACTGCTTTTCAAATGTAACCTTTGGTTTCACTGTACGATATGTATCCTTTTGTTTTGTCTGAATAAACTTTTTTCCGGTAAAAAAAAAAAAAAAAAGTTAACACGTTTTATCAGAGTAGCATCGTGAGCGCTACAAACTTATGGCAATGACGAGAGTTCCACTCGTCCTGCCCTGAGCCCCTTCGGGCTTGTAGTGCTCGCTATGCTACTCTGATAAGGTATGTTAACTTTGATAAGGCGTGTTAACTTTGATAAGGAGTGCTATTTGTCTTAGTGAATTAAGCCCCATAAGTATTATTTTTGTTCTTTTTTGATATTGTTATTTGCAATCCTCTGTGTCCAGTGCACACGTTAGCTAGCGGTTGCAAATCAGTCTGCTAGTGGTCATAGTAGTGCACCAACTACATAACCCAATAATCTTTTACCACCACTACTGGCATCATCTAGTATCTGACCACTACTGCCCCCTGTATTGGTCCTGTATTGTAAGTGAGTGTTGCAGATAGCATTACATAAACCCTATCAGTCACCCGACCAGTGACATTCACTTTGCAAAAAAACCCCACCTGAGTAAAACACTACTGGTATCATCTGAAATCCGAGAGTCACACCAGACAAGCACTCCTGTCAGCTCTGAACTCACAGGTCGATCAGTGACTGACCCCGCACTTACTGGAGATTGGAAAAGTGGTGTGACAAAGGAAGCAATCTGTTTGCAGCATTGAATTTGGGCAAGTTAATACATGACAAGACAAGACAAATAAGACAAAACAAGACAAATAACATTTATATTGCGCTTTTCTCCTTGCAGACTCAAAGCGCCAGAGCAGAGCAGCAGCCACTAGGGCGCGCTCTATTGGCAGAAGCAGTGTAAGGGAGACTTGCCAAAGGTCTCCTACTGAATTAGTTCTGGCTTACTGAACAGGCAGAGCCGAGATTCGAACCCTGGTCTCCTGTGTCAGAGGCAGAGCCCTTAACCATTACACCTTCAGCCAACTGCATATAAATACATGTGCCCTGCATGGCACATGTTCTCAATCTTATTGTCCAACGCTTTATCTCTAAGTACCCAGGCTTTCAGGACGTCCTCAGGCAGACCAGGAAGGTGTGTGCCCATTTAAGATGTTCATACACAGTCACGGTGCACCCTGCTCATATTCAGCAGTGAAAGAACATATCAGTGAGATGCTTGACTTGCGACAGCCCGACTCGCTGGAATTCCACGCTCTTGATGTTTGAACACCTGCTCCAACAAGAACAAGCCATCAATGAGTATCTGTATGACCTGGGTGCTAGGACGGTCTCTGCAGAGCTGAGTTACTGGATGCTCATGCACAATGCCTGCAGACTCGTGCATCCTTTTGAGGAGGTGACAAACCTGGTCAGCTGCAGTGAAAGCACCATCAGCGACTTCATACCATATGCATTCTTCCTGGAGCATGCCTTGCAAAGAGTGCTGGATCAGGCCATAGATCAGCATGACCTGGAAGAGTTGTAGTTTCCATCACCATCACCAGAAAGAGCCTTGTTGTCACCTGCTGTACCTGCGGCAACGCAGAGAGAGGAGACTGAAGAAGAAGAGTCAGAGGAGGAAGGTGGCTTTGTGGAGGTGGAAGACTACAACTACAGCAGCATGTGTCCCGGGGGCCCTGTTGTTACCTTTCGGGGACCCTGGGTATTGCATGTGGCTTGGGGGAGGAGGAGACCTTCAATGACATCAGTGAGGACTAGGAATGGGAAATGGCTACCTCGGCATCCAACCTTGTCCAAATGTGGTCTTTCATGCTGTCCTGCCTGCTGAAGGACCCCTGTATAAAAAGTCTAAAGGAGAAGGACCTGTACTGGGTGGCAACACTACTAGACCCTCAGTATAAGCACAAAGAGGTGAAAATGTTACCAACTTACCAGAAGTCAGAAAGGGTGCAGCAGTTGCAAAACAAGCGAAGTATGCTGCACACTGTATTTAAGAGTGATGTTACAGCAGGACAGGAATCTAACAGCAGAAGAGGTGCCAGTAATCCTCCTCCCACGGCCAAGCCGGCAAGGAAAGGCCGCTTTACTGATATGTTTGTGATGTCGGACATGCAGAGGTTTTTTTTTAGTCCAATGCATTGCCACAACCATTCAGGATCCACCCTCAGAGAATGCCTCGACCGACATGTAGCTGACTACCTGGCGTTAACTGCTGATATCGACACTCTGAGGAGCGATGAACCCCTGGACTACTGGGTGAGCAGGCTTGACCTGTGGCCAGAGCTGTCCCAATTTGTCATCAAACTTTTGGCTTGCCCCGCCTCAAGTTTCTTGTCAGAAAGGATCTTCAGCGCAGCAGGAGGGATTGTCACTGACAAGAGAAGTCGCCTAGGTCAGGAAAGTGTTGATTAATGATGCATAGATCCCAGAGGGTTACTGCACGCAGGTAGACTTGTGACTCAGTCCTCACACAGCTGTCTTTCATCTCTGCATGCCACATGTGTAGCTGTCCTTCTCTGCCACCACCAATTTTCAGGCCGCTGTTACAAAATGTAATTTTTTAAGCAAGCGTGCATGGCAAATCTGTCTGGCCTCTTGTGCTGCAACAAAAAAAGGCATGTACATGTCAATTCCCCTTTGTGATCATTACCTTGTCGTGTTGAAGGTGCTTGTGTAGCACTACCATGTAAACCTGTACCATGTGCAGAGCCAAGTCACCGCATCTTTAGTCAGTGTCACCAGGGCTGCAACAATCATTTTTTTTTTAAGAAAATCAAATAATTGTTTGTATTTATAATGTACTGTATATACCATGACATCGTTCTGGCCTTTGCTACAGTGGCTGCAAAGAAACATTTTTTTTTTCAAAATAAAATAACTTTTTGTATGTGTAAAACTGCACCATCATGTGTAGAGCCAAGTCACCATATCTTGTCAGTGTCACTGACCAGGGATGCAACAAACATTTATTTTCTTTAAAAAAGTATATATTTTGTGTGTAACATATATGTGCCATGACAGTCTGGCCTCTGCTACAGTGGCTTCAAAAATATATATTTTTTTCTCAAATTACATTTGTATGTAAACCTGCACATACATGTGCAAAGCCAAGTCACCACATGTCTTGTCAGTGTCACTCACCAGGCATGCAACAAACATTTTTTTGTAAAAGGTTACATTTTGTTTGTAAAATGTATATGCAGTGACAATGTTCTGGCCTCTGCTTCAGTGGCTGCAGCAACCTATTTTTTTCTAAATAAAATAAATATTTGGATGTGCAAACCTGCACCATCATGCGTAGAGCCAAGTCACTGCTAGAGATGGCTCGAATCTCAGATTTTGGGTCCACTTCTGCAAAAGTCTGCAGACCGGTGAACCGCAATAGACTTCAATGGGCAGGCGATCTTTAAAAACTAAAAACATGGTTTCTGGTCACAAAAGTGTTGGAAAAGATGTTTCAAGGGCGCTAACACCTGGTGGGGGGGGGGGGGGGGGCATGGCGGAGTGGGATACACGCCAAAGGTCCCTGGGAAAATTACGGATTTGACGCAGAGCAGGGTTATAATCCCTAAAGGGCAGAAAACCCATTGCATTGCTAAATTGGAGGCATAAAGTGCTTAAAAACATCTTGCGTGTGTATACATGGGTCAGGTAGTGTAAGTAGTGTATTGCTTCATGCAGAAAGACCACACTCACTGTTTAACGCACCGCCACACAGGGATGGATCTAGGGGGGGGGGGGGGGGGCAGGCGGGTCTCTTGCCCCAGGCACAGTTTGTTGAATTCTTGAAAAGTCAGCAAAATTTGGATGGAGAAATAAACACTTGGCAGTTGGCAGCATTGATAGGCAGGCGAGTGAGCGTGACGCGTCGGCGCGCCTGGCTTATGTGTTGCTGGTAATGACAAGTGAGACGCGTCATTACCAGCAGGGAGATCTCTAGCTCCTCTGTCGCATTCCCCTGTTCTATTTCCCCCCCCCCCGTTTATAGCAATCCCCCCCCTTCTTCCTCTCCGAGGGTGGCGATTTACTGACCACCCACTTTGTTGCAATCCCCTCTTCTTCCCCTCCAAGGGTGGAAATTTACTGATCCCCTTTTGTTGCAATTCCCCCTTTCGTCCACCTCCAAGGGTGGCAATTTACTAAACCCCCCAGTGTGGCGACCCCCCCTGCAGCCATCCCCTGTTCTGTGCAATAATACATACCGAGCCTTCGATCCTGAGGATGGATGTCACACAACCTCTGCGCTGCAGCTCCATCTTCCCTGCCGAGGACACAGACACTCTGCTTGAACGGTGACGTCACTATGCTGCGTTTCTGTGTCCCGACAGAGAAGAAGGAGCTGAAGAGCTTGTGTGACATCCGCAGGATCGAAGGCTCGGTATGTATAGTTACACCGGGCAGGGGATGGCTCCAGTGGGGGGGGGGGGGTCACCACATGGGGCAGTTCAGTAAATTGACACCCTCAAACAGTAGGGATAAGAGCATAGGTGCCAAAACCTGACCTTGCCCCAGGCGTAACTTGGTCTAGATCCGTCCCTGCCGCCACAAAGGGTTGTCATTAGTTGACACTCCCAGGACATACACTGTCAGTCCTCTCGGTGGCAATGTTTATATAGTGATGGCCGTGCTCGTGCACACGTTGGAGAGAGTGCAGGTCATGAAGAACCCGGAAGGAGGAAGTGTTTGTACTCATGTGATGCCAGATTGGAGCGCAACGTGGGAGACGCCGAGGGACGGATCGAATAAGACGTCACAGAGGTAAGATTGACCCCCCCCCCCCCCCGCCCAGCCTGCACAGCTGATTGTAATTAGGAGGGTGAAAATCAAGATAGCAACTATCCGGGTTTCACCCGAAGCCGAAGTTGAGCATCCCTGTCTCAATCAATATTGTAGTAAATATTAGAGATGGCCCGAACATCGGTAAACCGCAAACTTTATGTGAGTTCAACCCACCCCCTATACTACATCATTAGGCTCAACTTTGACCCTCTATATCACAGTCAGCAGACACAGGGCAGCCAATCAGGTTACACTTCCTCCTGGATAGGGATGCGCACCGTGTTCCGCGGAATAATTTTTCCGCGATTTCGGCCGGAATTTGGTGGTTCCGTTCCGTTGCCTTAGCGCTATAGCGGAAATTCCGCGGGAAAGATGTGTAATTCCGGCGGAATGCGGAATTTTGTAAGCTAATCACAAGGAAGCCCCTAAAAGAAGTTTATAGTGAAAACAACAGGATTTCTTCATGAAAATAGGAATTTCTGCACCAGAGGCTTACAAAAACCACCCAAATGGATTTCTGCATGAAAATTGGAATTATTTCAGCACCAATTACAGTGTTAACAAAAAACAATCAATCCTATGTTAGCAACCAGCTCCCTAGCTATCTCACCTATCCCAACCATTTTGTATAGTTCCCATAGCTTACGCGACACCTCCTGCAGTGCAAAAACAACCACCATGGGACCACCGTCAGGTCCCATAACTTACGCACCAACTTCTACAGCACCAAAATGACCACCATGGAACCACCGCCAGGTCCCATAGCTTACACGACACCTCCTGCGGCGCCAAAATGACCGCCATGGAACCACCACCAGGTCCCATAGCTTACGCGACACCTCCTGCGGCTCCAAAATGACCGCCATGGAACCACCGCCAGGTCCCATAGCTTACTACAAAGAAGAAAAAGAACTAGAACCCCCTAATATTCAATAATTATTAGCTAAGAGTCGTGGCTAATATATGGCTAAAGACACCTGGATCAGTGAAAAAATCTTTATTCAAAACCAGCTCAAAAAGATAAAACCAATTAAAAACAGGCAGCCAGACCTGGTACACAGGCCCCTAAATAACAAAAATACATGAATGAGTCAAATGTGCAATATATCATAAAATAGGTCAATGATTCTCCAGGGTAACCTTGTGATAAATATTGTAACAGTGTCCAAAAATTATGTATAAAAAAGTATAAACTAGAGACATCTGTTTTACAAATCCATATCCCAGGAGAAGTATATGATAATATACAAACATATAAAATCTCCTATACAATTTCCCTGCTCAACACAAAGTGCTAGTGCTAATCTTCTAGTGCTAAACTGGATAATAAGATATCATGGAAGGGTCCACAATACTGTAGTGAAAAATATATAAATATCTAGATACAAAACATCAATAAAAATCCATAATAGGTTATCAAAAAACACAGTGAGGAGGGAGGGGGGGGGGGGGGTATAGAAAGACCCAAAGGGGACATCAAATGAAATACCTAGTGAAAGAAATATACAAACTGCTGAAATATAAGTGAAAAGTAAAAAAGTTTAGACCCAGCAAGTACCAAGATGAGATGAGTAATGAAGCGAGTGAAAGAAGATGGCAGCAATCCGCATGCCAAAAAGATTCAAAAGTGTAATAAAGATGGCAGAGAACAAGCACGAGACTCACTCAATGAATAAGTAAATGGACACGGGAATGGCTGCACAGCACTACCCACGCTGCCCCACTAGTTCCGCCGAAGCTGCCAAGGGACAATTTGAAAACGGAAGCTGGCGCTCTGCACGGCTGGTGATAAGGTTATCTGTTTTATTGACCTGGGGAAGCGGGCTGTGTCCCGTGAAACGCGTTGTCTACAGTAAAATCGTTTTTATTATAATAAAGACTCCTTTTTCCACCCAGTGAGTCTTCTTTGGAGGTAAGGAGACCTCTTTTATTTATTATAGTTTTAATTTTTTTGTTTTACACCTATGCATCTCTGATAAAAAATACATATCTTGGGTGCCTCCACCAACGTGCTTTTCTGTGCACATTTGTAATACCAGTCACTGCATACCTGTTTATGTTCACTGCACCTGTGTGACAGCAGCGCGCAGTGTTATATACCAGTCACTGCATACCTGTTCAGTGTACCTGTGTGTGTGACAGCTGTACATTTCTAATACCAGTCACTGCATACCTGTTCATGTTCACTGCACCTGCATGACAGCAGCACGCAGTGTTATATATACCAGTCACTACATACCTGTACACGGTACCTGTGTGTGTGACAGCTGCACATTTGTAATACCAGTCACTGCATACCTGTTCATGTTTACTGCACCTGCGTGACAGCAGCACACAGTGTTATATACCAGTCACTGCACCTGTTCACGGTACCTGTGTGCGTGACAGCTGCACATTGTATTACCAGTCACTGAATACCTTTCACTGCATCTGTGACTGCACATTGTATTGTACCTGGGAGTCAGTGCATACCTTTCACTTGAATGGATGGCAGATTTGCCCTCCATAACAGATTCCCGTTAAAGGCAAGTGGTGTCATCTCTGGCACACAGCGTTGGGTGAAGGGTCCATCTGACCACAGATGCCTGGTCTGCAAAGCACGGTCAGGGCAGGTACATTACTTATACAGCACACTGTGTCCTTCCTTGGATGTGTGGTGGTAGCCGTTTCTCAGGCTTCCACTCCAGACCGGAATCAAACCCTGATTCCCCGGCCATTATGGTGCAGAAAGTACCAAAGAGAGTTGACCACACAGTTAAATGGATGGCAGACTTGCCCTCCATAACAGATTCCCTTTAAAGGATTTAAAGTGTACTCATCATTATACAGGGCCTCGAAAGAGTCCTCCATTGTTATTTTTCGTCTCTACCTCCCCGAGTCGGGACTTGCGTGCCGTGCCTGCTGCCTTCCTTGGATGTGTGGTGGTAGCAGTTTCTCAGGCTCCCACTCCGGATCGGAATCGAACCCTGAGTCCTGTGCGCTTTCTTTAACAATGGTAGAGAAAGAACCATCGACAGTCTGAGCAGCGATGGACTACTGGGTGCGCAGGCTTGACCTGTGGCCAGAGCTGTCACAATTTGCCATCCAAGTTCTGGCTTGCCCTGCCTCAAGCGTCCTAGAAAGGACCTTCAGAGCAGCTGGAGGCATTGTCAGTGAGAAGAGAAGTCGCCTAGGCCAAAAAAAAGTGTTCAGTACCTCACCTTTATTAAAACAAATGAGGCATGGATCCTGGAGGGCTACTGCCTGCCCGAAGACTAAGTCAGTCCCCACACAGCATCTCTGCCTGCAAGCCGCTTGACTGCCTTCTCTGCCACCACCAACAGGTGGATTCCTGAACAAAAAGAATAATAATTTGCCTGGTGCGTGTACATGCCTGCCTAATTTTTCTGGATGCACTGGGGCTGCAACAACAAAACAAAAGGCATGTACATGTGTCAATTCCCCTTTCGTGATTGTTACTTTGCCGCAGTGAAGGGACTTACATATCACAATAAATTATTGACCGCCGGCTATATGAGTGTGTCGGGGGGGGGGGGGGGGGGGGCACACCCACGATAATAAGGTCATTGCTTCATTGTGGACAGACCAAATTCGATCAGCTAGACAGCCACTGTTATTTTATCATTGAGCTACCACAGCCCGTCGACCATATGGACTTGAAAACTGCCATGGCGTGCACTCTCGCCATGGTGCGCACCAGTCCAGCAAGGCCATCACTACACAAACAGCTGTTTGTGGTGCGTTACAAAGTGAGTTTGGTGTGTCAGTGTGAAGCAGTAGACTGATTACACTACCTGATAGATGTATACACATGCAAGATGTTTTAAAGCACTTTATGCCTCCAATTTAGCATTGCAATGTGATTTCTGCTGTGCGTCAAATCCAGATTTTTCCCCGAGACTTTTGGCGTGTATCCCACTCCGCCATGCAAAACTCCAGGTGTTAGACCCCTTGAAACATCTTTTCAATCAGTTTTGTGGCCAGCATAAATGTTTGTAGTTTTCAAAGTTTGAAGTCTATTGCGGTTCGCAAAGTTCTCGCGAACCCGAACTTTCGCGGAAGTTCGCGCTCAAGGTTCGCGAACCTAAAATCGGAGCCATCTATAGTAAATATATCCCATATGGAAACAAAACGTTTACGAATAAAAAAAGGCCTCTATGGATGAATAGAAAGGTTAGAGATAAAATGAAGTGGAAAAAGAATGCCTATATACTCCTAAAACAGGGGGGGGGGGGGGGGGGGGTTTGAGGCTGCATTAAGCAATTATAAGGAGTGCAATAAAAGTTGTAAAAAAGAAATTAGGCTGGCAAAGATGGAAGCTGAAAATCAAATCGCTAGGGAAACCAAATCTAACCCAAAGAAATTTTACAAGCACATAAACTTTACAAAAAAAAGAAAGGTTGACTGTATTGGACTCCTAAAACATGAGGGTGGGAACTCAATGGTGGATGACCAAGGTATAGCAGAGTTATTAAATGCTTTCTTTGCTTCTGTCTTCACAGGGGAAACGTCACTGTTGCAAATTACAGATGCAGAGGAGTCTCAATCTTCCAATTGTAATATTAAATACTTAATGCAGGAAGAAGTGAAGACAAGACTAAATAAATTAAAAATTGACAAGGCACCTGGCATACATCCTCTGGTCCTAAGGGGATTAAGTTCCATTATCGATAAACCCCCATTATCTTATCTTTTGTGACCCTCTTTCAACTGGCAGAGTTCTGGTAGATTGGCGTACAGCCCACGTTTTCCCATTATTTAAGAATGGCAAAAACTGAGATCTGGGAAATTATAGACCAGTAAGCTTAAAGAGGTACTGTAAGGGTCTACAGTGCTCACCACCTGTGTGTAGCTAATGTCCACATTATAGGGGAAAACCTGGCTTTTATTACCATTTGTATTGTATTTATTTAGATTTTCCCCCTTTAATGTTGAAGCCACGCCCACCAGATCCTCAGCTCCGCGGCAGCATATTAACCATTTACCGCCATCCTAACGTATTAAAACGTCATGCTTACCGCTATTAACAGCAACATGACGTTTTAATACGTCGCGCATTCCCGCCGCTGCTACCGCCGTGTGTCCGCCGCTACCGCCGCCATTACCGTCGGGATCCCGTGCTGGGCGATTGGGGAAGAGGACTGAACAGTCCTCTACCCAATCGCAGTGCCTGGAGTGAATGGACGTGACCGCGAACAGCGGCTACGTCCATTCACATAAACAGGAAATGTAACAGTTTAATAAAGTGTGTAAAAAAAAAAAAAAAAAAAAAGTGAACACGTCCTATGAGTGTTCACCAGCGCCATCTTGCGGCCAAAAAGTATATTACACTTACAAAATACATACATTTTCAAGTATATACACATCATTAATAAAATTACACTTCCAACCCTCCCCCCAAAAAAAAACACTTGTAAAAAAAAAAATCAGCTTAAAAAAAAAAAAAAATAGTTGCCTTAGGGACTCAGCTTTTTTTATTCTATATTTTATGGGGGAAAATTAATTTTAATTTATTACATAGGGGCTTGTAATTATGGCCAGAACAAACAGAAAAATAACCACTTATATTTCAAAATAATATACTGTCGCCATACATTGTGGTAGGGACATAATCTAAACGGTTTAATTATCGGGACCACTGGGCAAATACAACGTGTTTGTTTTATCCACAGGAGAATGTTTAATTTTAAAACTATAAAGGCTGAACACTGAGAAATAATGATTTTTTTTCTTTTTTTTCAGTTTTTCTCATTAAAATGCATTTAGAATAAAAAAAATTCTTAGCAAAATGTACTATCCACAGAAAGCCTAATTGGTGGCGAAAAAAACGAGGTATAGATCATTTTCTTGTGATAAGTAGTAATAAAGTTATTAGGGAATAAAAGGGAGGAGCGCTGACAACTGAAAATTGCTCTGGTCCGTTAGGATAAAAACCCTTGGGGGTGAACTGGTTAATTACCCCTAGCCAGATTGCCTCATGGGTAGTGACGTATGGAGCTGCCATAAGAAGCTCTTGCCGAGTAGGGGGAAGGAAAAAAAAGCAGAGGAAGAACGGATCCCTGCACAGCTCAGAATGCTCGCTGTCTGTGTGATCAGCTGAGCTGATTACTATCTCTACTACATGACAGCAGGGCCGGATTACCGACCAGGCAACAAAAGCAGTTGCTTGGGGCCCCCATTCAGAGTCAGCACATAAACCAGCCCTCGCAATACTGTCAGCGGTGGCTGGATGGTATAATGGTTAAAGGGACTCTGAGCAGTGCAGTAACTATGGAAAGATGCATATCATTTTAAAGCTCTCTTTCTCCTCTTTCCAGTGATATATAAACTGCCACCATATGCCTTTTAGTTTTCGCTATTTTTGCGATCGAAATCGCGGCCACAGCAATTTTGATAGCGAAAACTAAAAGGTGTAGGGTGGCAGTTTATCTATCATTGGAAAGAGGAGAAAGAGAGCTTCAAAATGATATGCATCTTTCCATAGTTACACAGGACGACTTTTCTCCAAAGTCGGCAGCTCGATTCAGCACAATGCAATGACATATAAGGAACCCAGGGGGATAGAATTACAAACATCATGCTGGTAGGTGTGAGGATGTAATTAATTAGTTGTGGGTATGCTTAAAGGCATACCCACAGGCACTGCTCGGAGTCCCTTTAACCACCCTGGCGTTCTGATTAAATCGCCAGGGTGGCTGCGGGAGGGTTTTTTTTAAATAAAAAAAAAACTATTTCATGCAGCCAACTGAAAGTTGGCTGCATGAAAGCCCACTAGAGGGCGCTCCGGAGGCGATCTTCCGATCGCCTCCGGCGCCCAGAATAAACAAGGAAGGCCGCAATGAGCGGCCTTCCTTGTTTTGCTTATATCGTCGCCATAGCGACGAGCGGAGTGACGTCATCGACGTCAGCCGACGTCCTGACGTCAGCCGCCTCCGATCCAGCCCTTAGCGCTGGCCGGAACTTTTTGTTCCGGCTACGCTGGGCTCAGGCGGCTGGGGGGACCCTCTTTCGCCGCTGCTCGCGGCGGATCGCCGCAGAGCGGCGGCGATCAGGCAGCACACGCGGCTGGCAAAGTGCCGGCTGCGTGTGCTGCTTTTTATTTGACAAAAATCGGCCCAGCAGGGCCTGAGCGGCAGCCTCTGGCGGTGTTGGACGAGCTGAGCTCGTCCAGACCGCTCAGCAGGTTAAGGGCTCTGCTTCTGACACAGGAGACAAGGGTTTGAATCTCGGCTCTGCCTGTTCAGTAAGGCAGCACCTATTCAGTAGGAGACCTTAGGCAAGTCTCTCTAACACTGCTATTGCCTATAGGGCGCGTCCTAGTGGCTGCAGCTCTGGTGCTTTGAGTCAGGCAGGAGAAAAGCGCGATATAAATGTTATTTGTCTTGTTTTGTCAAATGATGCCGTGCGCTGCTGATTGTCTTCTGAGCCAGCTCCTGCTACTGTGCGCTCTGCCACTGCCCACTCTGCCACTGCCCACTCCTCCCTCCCTTCCCACAGAGAACCACAGCTGCAGCAAGAATGATAGCAGCAGATGGCAAACGTTCACTCAACTATCCATCATCCAAGCGATAGAGATCCCGTCATCTGAAACCCATCTGTCTCTTCTACAGTGCAGCCGCTCGCTCTGAACTTCCTGATTCTCAGATCAGACAGGAAGTAGGACGTAGTAATAGTAGTAGTAACAGAGCGGCAGCACTCTAGAGGAGACAGATGGGCTCCCGATGACGGGACCTCTATTGCTTGGATCGCAATAGTTGAATGTGAGTCATCTGGTGCTGTCATTCTCCCCCGCTGCAGCTGCCTTCTCTGCTGGACTATCGTATTCACTGGGATAGAGGCTGCATGGTGGCTGTCTAGTTTGGGAGGAAATCGGTTGTTCAGTGGTGGGGGTGGTTATGTAATTCTGTCTGGGGAACGGCTTCCGGTTTGGCGGTGTCCAGAGCTTTCTGCGATTGCCAGGCTGGAGATGCAGGGGGAAAGTGCTGCTGCTGTGATATCTGCCGCCCTCTTCACAGGGGTGCCCCAGCCTCTGAGTGCAAATGTCCCAGCCATTCATCTCTCACTCTGCATTTTGCCGCTGCTATTCCCTGCATTGTGCATCCACAGAGGAAAGCGGGCTGTTGCCCATAGCAACCAGTAGCTCGACTGTCCCGGTGTGTGCGGCATGTTGCTGTGCAGCTGCATCTTCTTATTCTATTATGACATGATGGGGGGCCCAAATCAGTTACTTTGCTTAGGGCCCCATTTTGCCTTAATCCGGCTCTGCATGACAGGCAGACTTGCCCAGACGCTCTCCCTTCCCCCTTACTGCTAATTTATGAGCATGTCCTCCGTTCCAGCACAGTTGGATGTCTTTGTCCACTCTCTCCTCCTGAAGCCTGCAGCAGCGTCTGTCTCCCTCCTGCTTGCAGAGTTCAGTGTATACTTCTGTATATTGTGTGTATAATGTGTCGTTTCTCCTCTGCTCTCTAGCTGTCATCAGCTGCCTGGTGTATTGTACTAAATGCAGCTATAAAGCATGTCATTTGAGGAACTCTGCAGCCAAGCAGATTAGGAGAGTACACCAGGCTGCTCTGATGACAGCAAGTGAGGAGAAACGCAGGGTATGCAGGAGTATACACTGCACTTTGCAAATAGGACAGGAACAGATGCTGCAGGAGGGGGAGTGCAATTGCAATTAGCATTGGGCAAGTAGGAGGGATGCACAATGGCTGTTAGCTGTACTTTATACAAGGAAGGGGGGGGTGGGGGGGGGTTTAAACTGTGACCACATACATATAGGGGGATGGATCTCTAGAGCACAGGAATAGTTAAAGAGAACCCGAGATGGAGTCATATGGTGTACTTTGGTCTTCCTCTAGCCCCATGAGGTGTGGGGGGGTCCCTCTTCAGCCCCTCCATTCACTTGTAATAGCTTCTGGTAGTGTGACCACTCGTGGGGTTCTGCGCATGCGCGTCATGGTGCACCTGCATCCTCTGTCATGCTCCTGCAGCCGGAAACCTGTGCCTGCGCAGTAAGGCTGCACAGAATGTTCCTGCGCACAGGAGCCTGTTGTGGGGGGCAGGCGGCCATGCCGCGCATGCGCTCTACCCCACAACTGCCAGATTACCAGGAGCTATTGCAAGTGAACGCAGAGGACGGCAAGGGACCCCCATATCTCATGGGGTGGAGGAAGACCTAGGAAAGTATAAACACACCATATGACTCCATCCTAGTTACTTTAAAAGGAAGCATCCAAGTACATTAAAAAAAGGAGATCTACTTACCTTGGGCTTCCTCTAGCCCCTGGCAACAGTCCTGTGCCCTCGCCATATCTCTGGTGGCTCCTGGTCCCCTCCGGTGCAGGACCCCTATAGATGCTCAGCAGGCCGTCCTCTACTGCGCCTGCGCGAGCACCGCTGTCAATCACGCACATGTGGTCCAGAGTGTTCTACGCAGGCACAGAACTATTGCGCTTGCACATAACACTCCAGACCACTTGTGCATGATTGACAGCGGTGCTCACACAGGTGCAGTAAAGGATGACCTGCTGAGGTCTGTATCTGCACCGGAGGGGACCAGCACGGCCGTATCTCTTAAGAGGCACCCGTGGGCCGGTGCCATGGGCGGCCCCTGGGGGGGGGGCGGCCACCTATTGGCTATATATTTTTTATTTTTATTTTTTTATTTTTTTTATACCTCTCAGTTTTTTTTTTTTTCTTGTATGTGTGGCCTGTGGGGGGGGGGGGGGGGGGGGAGGTGTATGAGCAGCGGAGAGCAGGCACACACTCATCAGGGGAACTCTCTCCCCCCTCCAGAATTCAGCAAAGTGGCAGCGCCCGGCTGGGAACTTGCTACTTCCTAGCATCCGCTCCTCCCCCCCATCCACTATCCTCTTCCGTCTCCTTATGCACTTCCCCTTTCAAGCTCCCGCCACCTGCCGACTTTGAACTTGGGGGCCGGGAGCTAATAATTGGCAAGCAGCAGCCACTTCTTTGATAGTCAGGAGGACTCTAGCTAGTGGGAGACTGAAGCAGCTGCAAGCGGTGACTTGGTGAGTCAGTTTAGTGTTACTGTGTGCTTGCCAGCTGCAGCAGCCCCTAGCAGTCTTGTCCTCCTATTCAATCTGCCCTGTGCCGCGCTGTCATCAGACAGATGACAGTCACAGCTGTGTGGCATAGGGTTGCTAGGCAACAGCAGGAAGCAGATTTCTGCTTCATCGGAAGTAGCCTTCTGCAGCGTTGCCTGAGAACAACCATGTGAGCTGTGGCTGGACTGAACGGGACAGGAAACCCTTTATCTCACTCAGGAAGCAGTGACCCGTGTCTGTAATGCAGAGTCCAGGCATCCACATGATGACAGCTGGATCCTTGTCCTGTGCCTGGAATAAAACAGGTATGGAGGGGGAAGGGGCTTTGAAAGGAGCACAAGATCATCAGCCAGTCACACACATCACATCAAATAGCTGCCCCGTGACCAGATGTGTTTTCAATATCGCAGTGTCCTCAGTCTAACTCCCCCTCACATAAATCCTATGTAAAGTGAGGGGTGTAGATTGAGGACACTGCAGTACTGAGAACACACATCTGGTCAGCCCAGCCCGTTAGACTGTTCTGATCAAATCTGCTGACATTATTGCTCGTAGTTCCGGTCAAATCTGCTGACATGATTGCTCGTAGTTCTGATCAAATCTGCTGACATTATTGTTCGTATTTCTGGTCAAATCTGCTGAAATGATTGCTCGTAGTTCCGGTCAAATCTGCTGACATGATTGCTCGTAGTACCGGTCAAATCTGCTGACATGATTGCTCGTAGTTCTGGTCAAATCTGCCGACATGATTGCTCGTATTTCTGATCAAATCTGCTGACATGATTGCACGTATTTCTGACCAAATCTGCTGACATGATTGCTCGTAGTTCTGGTCAAATCTGCCGACATGATTGCTCGTATTTCTGATCAAATCTGCTGACATTATTGCACGTATTTCTGATCAAATCTGCTGACATGATTGCTCGTATTTCTGATCTAATCTGCTGACATTATTGCTCGTATTTCTGATCAAATCTGCTGACATTATTGCACGTATTTCTGATCAAATCTGCTGACATTATTGCTCGTATTTCTGATCAAATCTGCTGACATTATTGCACGTATTTCTGATAAAATCTGCTGACATTATTGCTCGTATTTCTGATCAAATCTGCTGACATTATTGCACGTATTTCTGATCAAATCTGCTGACATGATTGCTCGTATTTCTGATCAAATCTGCTGACATTATTGCTCGTATTTCTGATCAAATCTGCTGACATTATTGCACGTATTTCTGATCAAATCTGCTGACATTATTGCTCGTATTTCTGATCAAATCTGCTGACATTATTGCACGTATTTCTGATCAAATCTGCTGACATTATTGCACGTATTTCTGATCAAATCTGCTGACATTATTGCTCGTATTTCTGATCAAATCTGCTGACATTATTGCACGTATTTCTGATAAAATCTGCTGACATTATTGCTCGTATTTCTGATCAAATCTGCTGACATTATTGCACGTATTTCTGATCAAATCTGCTGACATGATTGCTCGTATTTCTGATCAAATCTGCTGACATTATTGCACGTATTTCTGATCAAATCTGCTGACATTATTGCTCGTATTTCTGATCAAATCTGCTGACATTATTGCACGTATTTCTGATCAAATCTGCTGACATTATTGCACGTATTTCTGATCAAATCTGCTGACATTATTGCTCGTATTTCTGATCAAATCTGCTGACATTATTGCACGTATTTCTGATAAAATCTGCTGACATTATTGCTCGTATTTCTGATCAAATCTGCTGACATTATTGCACGTATTTCTGATCAAATCTGCTGACATGATTGCTCGTATTTCTGATCAAATCTGCTGACATTATTGCACGTATTTCTGATCAAATCTGCTGACATTATTGCTCGTATTTCTGATCAAATCTGCTGACATTATTGCACGTAGTTCTGATCAAATCTGCTGACATTATAGCACGTATTTCTGATCAAATCTGCCGACATGATTGCTCGTAGTTCTGGTCAAATCTGCCGACATGATTGCATGTATTTTCTGGTCAAATCTGCCACGATGGAATATATGTTCTGGGCAAATCTGCCACGATTGAATATATGTTCTGGGCAAATCTGCCACGATTGAATATATGTTCTGGGCAAATCTGCCACGATTGAATATATGTTCTGGGCAATCTGCTCACATTACGTGTATTTTCTTGAGAAAACCTGCAAAATTATGTGAATTTTCTGGGCAAAGGGTGACCTAAACTTGGGCCCACTGTCTTTGCGTTGCACTTTTAAAGCGAACTCGAGGTGAGAATAATATTGAGGCTGCCATATTTATCTCCTTTTAAGCAATACCAGTTGCCTGGCTGCCGTGCTGGTCCTCTGCCTCTAATTCTTTCAACCATAGACCCTGAACAAGCATGCAGCAGGTCGGGGGTTTCTTACAATATTGTCAGAACTGATAAGATTAGCTGCATGCTTGTTTCTGGTGTAATTCAGTTCACTACTGCAGTCAAATAGATCAGCAGGGCTGCCAGGCAACTAGTATTGTTTAAAAGGAAATAAATATGGCAGCCTCCATATCACTCTCACCTCAGGTTCACGTTAAATTACAGTTAGCTCCACCCTCATCCGGTCATGGACACACCCATTTTTTTATAGCCACAAAAATTAATCCAGCACCTGCATAGCACCCCTCCCAAAAAACCTGGAGCCGCCACTAACTGTACTTATACTAATTATTTATATAGCGCCAACATATTACGCATCGCTGTACAGAGTATGTATTGTCTTGTCACTAACTGTCCCACAGTGGGGCTCACAATCTAATCCCTACCATAGTCATGTGTGTATGTAAGTATCGTAGTCTAGGGCCAATTTTTAGGGGAAGCCAATTAACTTATCTGTATCGTATGTTGTTGGGATGTGGGAGGAAATCAGAGTGTCTTAAGGAAACCCACACAGACACAGGGAGAACATACAAACTCCTTGCAGATAGTGCCCTGGCTGGGATTCGAACCAGGAACCCAGCGCTGCAAGGCGAGAGCGATAACCACTACACCGCCGTGCTGCCATACTGCTGTACTATATTGTACTGCCATCTTCAGCAGTACTTCACAGAGTATGTAGTCATGTCACTGACTATCCTCTGAGGAGCTTACAATCTAATCCTACCATAGTCTAATGCCCTACCATATTATTATGTAGTTATATAGCACTGACATCTTCTGCAGCACTTTGCAGAGAACAGTCATGTTACTGACTTTTCTCAGGGGAGCTCACAATCTAATACCTACCACTACTTTGTGCGAGAGAACACTGGCTAATGTGTGTGTGTGTGTGTGTGTGGGGGGGGGGGACATTTCCTACTTGATTTTTTTAGGGTCACTTTACTCATACCCAGGGAGAAAACATGGCCCCACCGACTTTGGCTTACTAGAAAATTTTAATTGGCCACACCCACTGGGTTATGGACACGCCCACTGTATCATGTGACCACGCCTATTTTTCGCCACGGCGCGCTTCGCGCGCCGCCAACATTCTCGGGAGAGGGGTGGGGGGGGGCCGTAGGTTTGGGGTGCCTAGGGGAGCCCAAACCCTAAATACAGCCCTGCGGACCAGGAGTCACTGGAGATGAGGCGAGGGACATATTGGCAACCAGGGGCTGGAGGAAGCCCCAGGTAAGTAGATCTCTTTTTTTTTTTTGTACTCAGATGCTTCCTTTACGGGAACCAAGCATCTGCAATTACAATTAATTTTTAAAAATGAGCCCTATAATGGAGGTTTATATGATTGTACTGGGGGGGGGGGGAGGGGGCTGTTGGGTAAAGCAGCATTACCTACCTATGGTGGGATCATGGGCCACATAGCAAAACTTTCATGGGGCCCTCAGATGTAGGTACTTGAGCACTGCCACCTGCTTCTACCCCATGGAGTTATTTGGGTAATTTACATTCTCATGCAATCAACACTACACATAGTTTATGGGCACTGAGATATAGGCAGAGGAACACAAGAAAGTTAATGGTGAATACATTAGTACCACCTGCCCCCCCCCCTCCCCACTTTGCTCCAGGGCCCCATAGCAGCTGCTATGACGGCTATGGCTATTGCTACGCCCTTGTATGGTGGTCACTATCTGCTCCACACACAGGCTGCACAGCGCCTGCATTTAAATTTTCCTGGTGCCATCATGTGCATACCTGCAGCAATACATGCCAGGTGGGGTAGTCGGTGGATGCAAGTACCTATCTGTAATTGCATCCATGGACTACATATCCCAGCATGCATTGCAGCAGGTGGTGGGCAGCCACCACTAGGAAAATTAAAATGCAATGCTGTGCAGTCTTTCTGGGGAGAAGATTGTGACCACCATATGGGTGGGAGGCCACAGGAGCAGCCCACCATAGGTATGTAATGTCGCTCTCCCCAACCACCTTGACTCCCCCATCCCAAAGGCACACTTATACAAACCTCCATAAGGCCTGGAACCCACTACAAAGCAATATTGCTAATTGCAATCGCTAGCGTTTTTAATGAGCATTTTCTAGCGATTTTAAAAAGTGTCAGCTTTTTGCCAGCGATTTGAGATTAGCGTTTTTAATTGTGATTGGTCCTTTTAATTTTATTTTACAGTGTGCAGTAATTTAAAAACACTAGCAAAATCGCTCTGTGTCGGTTTTGCCGAGCGATTACACCAGCGTTTATATACTTTACATTGCAGAAACGCTAACGCTAAAAATTCTGCATGTCCTGTGTATGCGATTTGGATAGTTGTGCGTTTAGGGAAATCGCTACCGTTTTGAAAGGCACTTTAAAATCCAGAGGATTCCCCCTGCCGAGGCGATTATCGCCCTAGAGATTTTTTTCCTTGCAGTGCCACTGCAAAGAGACTCTGTAACCAAAAAAAGTTCCCCTGGGGGGTACTCACCTCGGGAGTGGGAAGCCTCAGGGTCCCAATGAGGCTTCCCCCACCCCTGTAGCTGCAGGCAGTCGAGCTCTGACCCCCGAAGTGTCCGGAATCCCCCCTCAACAAGCCCGATAAGTTCTGATATATTTACCTTCCCTGGCTCCAGCGGAGGAGCTGTTGCAGCTCTCAGCACGGAGATAGGCGGAAATAGCCGATCTCTGTCGAGTCTGCTCTACTGCGCAGGTGCAGGAGACTTGCGCCTGCACAGTAGAGCGGGCCGACACCGATACTGCGCCTGCGCTGGAGCCGGGAAGGTAAATATTTACATGCCCGCTGTTCGGAGGGGCACAGCGAGACCGCCGTGGGACACAGGAGGATGAGGGAAGCCTTGATAGGATCCGGAGGCTTCCCCCACCCGAGGTGAGTACACCCCAGGGGAGTTTGTTTAGTTTCAGAGTTTCTTTAACCTGTTTAGATATTTGGATGTGAATTTCATATCCTGATTCGCCCTCCTGTGCATTCCAAGATGTGAAATACACGTCCTGCACTTTTGAGCCCCTCCACACGCTTGTGCGGGTGCACACGCGGTCTCATAAGCACTCCCTTTCTTCCCGCGTATGCATGCTCATGCGCTCACTTAAAGGGCAACTGAAGGGAGAGGTATATGGTGGCTGCCATGTTTATTTCCTTGTAAACAATACCAGTTGCCTGGCTGTCCTGCTGATCTATTTGGCTGCAGTAGTGTCTGAGTAACAGAAACAAGTATGCAGCTAATCTTGTCCGATCTGCCAATAATGTCAGAAACAGCTAATCTGCTGCATGCTTGTTCAGGGTCTGTGGCTAAAATTATTAGAGGCAGAGGATCAGCAGAGCTGCCAGGCAACTGGTACTGCTTAAAGAGTAACTGTCAGGCTGCAGAAGCTAATTTAAACCTCTATTCTCCTGTGTTAAACAGTTTAGAAGGAAGCCCAAAAGCAATTAGTGAAGATAAAAATCTCAGTTACCTTTGATGTGTGCTTATCAGAAAGTCTGTTATTCTTAAGAAGACGCAAGCCGCATATTACTGCAAAGCATTCTGAGGCTCTCCCCTCGGCTGCTAATGAGACCTTACAGCAGCTTGTAATCCCGTAGCACTGATAAATCTCGGGCAGACTACACTGCAGGAGTCAGCTATTGTTCCTAGCCACATGGCTCATTAATATTCACTGCACACTGTGTTATTTAGTACAAGCTTATCTGTGATCAGGAAGCAGGCAGGACATGACAACACATTTGACAGAAAAACATGGAGCCTGCCATGAGCTGTCAGGAGCATCTATCTCTGCATATACTATATACAAATTCTGTGAAATCCAAACGTGGACAGTGAAATGCATATGTAATGTAAGTACAGCCAATCTTTAGCTACTGATATATGTGTTTATTTTCTCTGAGACCTTATACCTAACAGCTCCTCTTTAAAAAGAAATATGGCAGCCTCCATATACCTTTCATTTCAGTTGTTCTTTATATGTGAATGACTGCTGCACTCATTCATGTAAACAGAAAAAAAAAAAAAGTTAAAAAAAAGTTTTAAAGTCACAGTGTCCCCATTGAACAATGAAGTGATTACTCCCCCGAAAAGTAGAAATGCCTACCTAAAGGGGCCCATACACTCAGCCGATTTTCTGGCCGACCGATCCCGATTGATTGATCGTTTGCAAATCGGTTGGCCAATCGACCGATCGATGGCCGATTTCCATCGATTTCCATCGATTTCCATCGAACTGGCAGGGTGGAAAATTTAGGTCGATCTGATGAGATTGCTTATCAGTTTGCATTGGCCTTAATGGAAATCTGATGGCAAAAAAATGCCATCAGATCGAATTTCAATAGATTTCAAACTGAAATTTATTGGAATTCTATCCTGGTAAAAAATGTTCTAAAAATGCATCAGATAGATCATCAGATGCATTTCTTATCTATCTGCTGCCAGTCTGACGAGTGTATGGGCACCTTAACTAATTAACCTCTTGTGTCACCTACATGTAAGCATAGTCTTAAAGGGGAACTTCAGCCTAAACAAACATACTGTCATTAAGTTATATTAGTTATGGTAATTAGAATAGATAGGTAATATAAACTCTTACCCACCCTGTTTTAAAAGAACAGGCAAATGTTTGTGATTCATGGGGGCTGCCATCTTTGTCATGGGGGCAGCCATCTTTTTGGTTGAAAGGAGGTGACAAGGAGCAGAAGACACAGTTCCAACTATCCTGTGTCCTGATAACCCCTCCCAGCTGCACACGCTAGGCCTTAAATGTCAAATTCAAAATGTAAAAAAAAAAAAAATTGCACCAAAACAGCAGAATGAGAGCAACAACATCAGCAATCCCATCATGCTTTGCACAGCATCAGGGAAAAAAAGCCCGGGCAGTTTTCTTCTGTGCAGCTAAAAATGAGGCTTGTATAAGAGAAACAAAGTTCTGATGCTGTGAAACTGTTAAAGAAACACCAGGCCTTTTCAGTGCTGCTGAATCGATTTTTAGTCCGGAGGTTCACTTTAAGATCAGTGGACACTTGTAATGGTTGCCGGCCGTAGCAATCGTATGCGATCAGTTTTGAGACCCAATGCTGTACAGATACATTACTGTGTTGTTGCCCAGCATTGTATCTGGAGTCCCCAAACTGTGCGCCATAGCGATTGGATCCAATCGCTACAAACGCACAGGCTGGCAATAATGGTACGCCCTGGCTCAGATGTACATCACTTGAGCTTATAGACACAGATGTCCTGGCACCCTAGACTTAGCCCTCCATGAACCTACAAACTCCTTTTGAACCACTGTATGTCCCAGCTGTCACTTCTCCCTTACTTCTCTTGCCTGTCATAGCTACAGGTGTCCCTTTGCATTAGTTAGCCAGAGATACCCTCGGGATTAAGCAGCCAGTGGTGCCCTCAACTGAAGGGAGATCTTGTCAGTGGAATGCAGAGAGCTGGGGGAGTAACCTCTCATTTACACTGTCATCAGGACTCTGCATAGGGTAGGAGGGAGGGAGGTACTAGAGAGGGAGGGAGCCGCCTTTCCATCATCAGGCGCCTGTAGGCACGTGCCTACAGTGCCTTATGGTAAATCCGGCCCTGAGTATGCCACATTCCCAACTAGTGATGAAATATGGCATGTAGGGTATCATTTGAACCAGAATAAGAAAAATAATATATTCTGAGGTGCTTTATAACTGTGGCACTTGTTTGCTTTTATTCAGAGGGGGGGAATGAAGCAGGCAGCAACTATTTCATGCACAGTCCTTCAGGCTGAAATTTGATACACACAGAAATAGACCCAATCTACTTACTCCTCTATTCCCGTTTATCATAATAAAATATCCATTCATTAGCCCTGCAACCATTATTAACAGAAATTGTTTTACACCTGCCTTCCATTGCTTTACATATACAGACAACACTCTCTCATCTTTTAGGCTCCTATAAACAATTTCCAATTAGCTACCTAAATTAATTGCACATACAGTACACTACATTTTTCATAATGTCCTATGACTTCCACCTTCTTTTTACTACTTTATTCAGCTAAAACATTACAATACACTACTCAGCATCTACAGCTGATTCCCTGTCTGCTTCTCTTCACACATCTGCATATTACACTGTTTGGTCTTCTGCAAATTGTCAGTTAGGAAAAAAAAAAAAGAGGAGGGTGTAACAACCTTCACTGTGGGCGTGTTTTCAACTGCTAGAGTGAAGAGAAAAAAAACTTGCTAATCCTGCCAGAAGTAAACAGGGATCCTCCCACACTGTCTATGGCATTTTTACAGCACTTTGCTATCAGAGTTTAGGAGATTTATTAGTCGCTTCTTCTTATCTATATACCTCAATCACTCTCATATACCACTTTTAAGGGAATATTTTATTCTGCTTACAGTTCCTCTTTAACATCAGTTGTGTGCAAACTATTAGCAAGGCCTGGAGGAGCGGAGCTTAGGAAGGCCACCCATGATAGGGCAAGCCATATAGCCAGGGAGGTAAGGGTTAATTTGTGCCTGGGGATGGCTTATCCATAGGCTGTAGTTTGGAGGGAGGAGCTGGAAGTAGCTCAGGGCAAGGAACAGGAAGGGAGGAGTTTAGGTCCCGGGCAGAGAGGAAGTGAGGAGTTGGCCGAGCAAGGAGAAAAGGTAGGAGCGAAGTGCATCCTTTGCCGCCCGTTTTTGCCAGCAACAGAATTAATGTGGAGAGCCTTCCCCAGCTCGTGAGGAGCGAAGCAGCCGCCCGTGGTCCGCAGTGGGTTGCGGATCAAATAGAGAGGATGCGGGCTTGCTACAAGATACGCAGATCACAGTGGTCTCATATTATGCTCCTAATACCAAACAGGCCCCTTTTATCTCGCATCTATTAAACGTCACTGCGGTACACAGCAAAGGTCTGCTATTTCTATGCGAAGACACCAATCATAGCCTCAACCCAGTTTGGGACAAGCAGCTTCCTGGCCAATCTACTCCGCCGGTTAGCACAGATTCAAAACAAAACGAGAAACTCAGAAATCTCTTCTCTGATTATCAACTAGTAGATACTTGGCGAGAACTCAACCCTTTCAAGAGGCAATTTACCTTTTACTTCAACCCGCACGCATCATTTTCTAGAATTGATCATTGCTGGACTGTGCTGTCTGCCTTGCCCTTGATTAAATCAGCCTCCATATACCCTACTCCATGGTCTGACCACGACATGAACATTTTGGTGGTTTCCTCTCTCACGCAACGTCCCTCTGAGTTTCGTTGGGTACTAAATAATTACCTCCTCACGGAAGATAGTGTAGTTCAACAAGTCAAACAGGAACTTCTTAATTACTTTACTATAAACGAAAAATCTGAAGGATTAACAGACCTCACAATTTGGGAAGCACACAAAGTTGTTATAAGAGGAGTATTAATACAGATAGCTTCCAGACGGAAAAAAGAAAGACAGCAAACATTCACAAAGCTAGAGAATGAATATTCAGTCCAATATGACCAATTTCAAAATAATCCTGGGCCCGATACTAAAAATGAATTGCGGAAAGCGGAAATAGCGCTTAATTTATGTATGACTGAAAAAGCTGAGAACCAAATCTCTCGCTCCAAATTGAAGTTTTATCTTAAAAATAACAAACCTGACTCCCTTCTGGCCACCCGTCTCAGACAACCTGACCTAGCATTTAAGCCTATTACCTTACAATCAGACCAAACTCAATCTACCTCAAACCCTATTAAAATAGTGGGGATCTTTCAGCAAAATCTAAAAAATTTGTATAACTCCCCAGATAATTCCTCTGTAGACGAGATTGCAGCCTTTTTGTCTGAGGTACCTCTTCCGGCACTCCCTGAGGGTCTAAAAGAGCTTGTGGAAAAAGAAATCTCATTGGGGGAAGTGCAGCAAGCTATTAAATCACTTAAACCAAATAAACAGCCCGGACCCGACGGATTCAAAGCTTCATACTACAAAAAACTTAGCGACATCCTTGCGCCCAGATTAGTATTAGCCTTTAATAGTATACTTGAAGGGGCACAGTTTCACCCAGAGTCAATCACAGCTACTGTTACTATGATTCCAAAGCCTAACACTGACCACTCAAAATGGTCCAACTTCCGCCCTATTTCATTACTAAATACCGATATCAAGATTTTGGCAAACGTTTTAGCTACTCGTCTCAACTCTACAATTACCTCAATTATAAATAAAGATCAGGTAGGCTTTATGCCACACAGACAGGCTAGTGATGGTGTAAGGCGTATTTTACATTTGATACATCATGCACATGTTTCCCAACTCCCATCCATGCTCCTTTCATTAGACATCACCAAAGCATTTGATTCAGTCTCATGGTCTTATCTTAGGATCGCACTTCAGGCTTGGGGTTTCGGCACTAATCTAGTAAATTGGATTAAGGCACTTTATTCATATCCTTTAGCTTCAGTGGCCTACAATGGGTTTAAATCTCCCCCCTTTCCCATTTCGCGTGGCACGCGCCATGGTTGCCCCCTTTCCCCTCTATTATTCGCGTTATTGATAGAGCCTCTTGCTATTCAGATTAGGAATTGCTCAGAAATTCATGGTATACCACTGGGGGGGAAAATGCATAAGGTAGGCCTATTTGCTGACGATTTAATAGTCTGCATTTCACGACCAACAGGATCTATTCTTGCCCTGAATAAGATCTTGAAGCAATTTGGTAGAGTATCGGGACTTAACGTTAACCCGGCAAAGTCAAAGGCATTAAATATTTCCCTTCCATCCCAACTAATGCAGGCACTACAAGATGCTTTTGAATTTGACTGGGACCTTCACAGATTGTCGTAGCTTGGCATCTATCTCACCAACTCTTATGAAACACTTTATCAACACAACTTCCCCTCTCTTGCAAAAGAGCTAGTGGATCTGATGGAGTGCTGGAAGAGGTACTCAATCTCTTGGCTAGGCAGGATAGTGGCCATCAAAATGACCCTTCTCCCTAAACTATTATATGCTTTCAGATTACTGCCTATTTCCCTCCCCTTTTCTTTCCTTGACTCTCTCCAGCGGAAGATAAATAGTTTCATCTGGGGGACCCAGAAACCGAGATTTAAAAAACTCTATCTCTACCGTCTGAGGGCTGATGGGGGGATGGGAGTACCCAATATCATTCACTATTATAAAGCAGCACAATTGGCCATCCTGGCAAATTGGCAGTTAGACAATGATAGGCCTACGTGGGTAGACATGGAGGACCAGCTTATGTCCCCTATCAATATCAAAAACCTCCTGTGGCTCACCCCAATTCATCGTGCTAAAATTAGTAACCCTATTATAAAACACTCTCTTCAGGTATGGGATAGCTGCAAGTACTCTGGTCGACTAATGTCTGCCCATAGGCCACTTCTTTCCTTCTTGGGTAACCCCTCTTTCCCTGCAGCTTTAAACTCTTCTGCCCCATACCAGTGGTGGGTTTCAGCTAAACTCTACAGGATCCAAGACTTTATTACTGATACCGGCATGAAGTCCCTAGGCCACCTACGCGATAAGTTCGCGCTCCCGCCCTCTGAGTTGTTTCGCTATATGCAAATTACTCATTTTGTGAAACAACACATTGCAAATGCGGACTCCCTCACGAGCAGGACCTTTTTTGAAAACATATGTGACTCTAAGCCACAGGCATCGGGGGTAATTTCATTCATATATAGGGAGCTCATTCTCACACACTCTCAAAACAAACCGGACTACATACTTAAATGGGAAAGAGAATTGGGCTTACAAGTTGACTACACTGATATGTGTGATATTTGGAAAAACATCCCCAAGACGTCAATAAATGCTGACCTGGTTGAGATAAATTACAAACTACTGTTTAGATGGTACCTAGTTCCCCAGAGGGTGGCCAAGTACAATAAAAAATGGTCGGGAAATTGTTTCAGGGGATGTAGAATGACGGGTTCTTTTGCCCACATATGGTGGAACTGTAAAAAAGTAAGAAGGTTATGGATTAGGGTCTGTACCTGGGCATCATCCCTAATCAATGCCCCTGTTTCGCGGAATCCTCTCCATGTCCTATTAGGCTGTCCATACCCCAATCTATCCCCTACTCAAAATACTCTCATCAACTTTATCTTTACTGTAACTAAAATCAAAATAGCGGCAGCCTGGAACACCCAATCTCTTTCATTTGAAGCGGTCAAGAACAGGCTCGGCAATATCTTGTTCTTCGAGAAATTGAGGGCCCGAATGAATGACAATATGAAAAGGTTTCACAAAATCTGGGACCCATTAATAACCTACTTACTAAACCCTGAACAAATAGCGATGGTGCGTAATCAATGACCTTGTTATGGTTACTTCTCATAAGCAAGGATAACTTGTATAAGGAGGATCAGCTGGGGCATCCCTCGTCTCCGGAACTTCTACAACTTTTCTATGACTTTTCCCTTTTCCTTCTCTATCCTTACTTTCCTACACTCTTAAACTTCTTTTTGCACCTTGTTTTATCCGCTGAATCCCTTTTATTTTAGATCTTACTGTGGAGTTATGGATGCTAGATCTTCATACCACGATATTATAATGCCAGCTAAATTAAAACGAAGTCACTTCTTTCCAGTTTACAGTCTATATCCATTGTTGCAGTTAGTACCTAACTGATTTGATCTATGCTTATGCTAGCTAGTTAGCAAAACCTGACTTCGCTGGAAGACAGGTTTCATGGCCAAAGGTACTGGACAAGATACAGTTGGTTAGTCCCCATCCGACCCCATTGGGGCTAGTGACGGATGTCGGGTTATCCTGCAAGTTTGCATCCCGGACATTTTGCCTGATTACACCTGGGAATTAATGTTTTTAATCCTTCAGTTATGTGATATATGATAAATAGTGTCTTATGATTGTATGAGTTACAATAAGTTTTGCATCAAATGACTGTATTGCTTTTGCTTATCCCTATAACTGCAATGTCATGCTGTAAAATTGTTCTTTCCCCTTCAAAAATTTTTCTTCAATAAAAACGATTGAAACAAATAGAGAGGATGGTGGGAAGCGGCGCCGCTGACTCTTCAGGCCGCACCAGCCCTCGCGTGTCCAGACCGCCCGACAGACTGAGTCCCATCGCATCCCCCCGGCGGCGCAGGAGGAGCGGCAGTCCGCCACAGACCCCACCGGCACCACCCAGCAAAAAAGGAAAGGGACAGGGAGGAAAGGAGGCGAGCGGCAGGCAGAGCGGAGACAAGATGGCAGCTGCAGGCTCCAGCGGTGCCACGCGGAGGTCAGAAGGCCACCCAGCAACACGTGGCCAGCAGCAGCAGCAAGCGGCAGACCCAGCTCTCCCTAGCACCTCCAGCGCAGGGCCGGGCAGGCCAGGTAGCAGTTGTTATCCCGGCTGCTACAAAACAAAGCCCCAAGAAAGGCACAGGCTCCCAAGAAGAAAGCTGCAGCAGGGAAAGGGAGGTCGGTGCCCGCACGAGACACACGCAGCTCAGACCAGGGACACAGGGATTTGGCTGCTGGACCAGGCAGGCAACCTTCACGCCAGCGCAGGGGCAATACGGAGGGAGCCACAACCACCGTCATGGCAAACCAGCCAGTGATGATCATCCAGGTGGAAGTTATCAGCAAGGAAGAAGAGACCATTACAGTCACAGAAGCCCCAACCGATCCATTTTCCCGGCAGACACGCCAGCGCAGGGGCAATACGGAGGGAGGGAGCCACAACCACCGTCATGGCAGGCTAGCCAGTGACGATCATCCAGGTGGAAGTTATCAGCAAGGGAGAAGGGACAATTACAGTCGATTAAGCCCCAGCCGATCCATTTCCCCGGTGGACACTGCTTCAGGGGGGTCCGGGAAGGAAAGAGACCGAAATGTGACAGCGAGACCAGAGGTATCAGCTGATCGGGATCAGCGTCTGGTGCAGCCAGGTGAGGCAATTCCTGTTAGTCTGTCTAATGTACAATCTTGCACGGGCAGTGGTGTGGGAAACAGGTTTGAATAATGGAGTTGGGGGGCTGTGGGAGCAAGTCAGGGAGGGGGCAGCACAGTTAGTGGCTCCTCTGCCTTCAACCAGAGATGCGCGAAAAGATTTGGAAGGGAGAATACGTTGAAATATTTCCCTTCCTCTGCTTAAGCAAGTTTAATTTGGATTGGGGTAAACCGGATGAGAGCAAGAAGGAGGAGGAGGAAGGTCGGAGGTATAGGTTAATACCAAGGACTTTTGAAAATTGGAGGCAGGCATTCGCCATATTCGCAAGCATGTTGGGAGAAAATAAGCAGAATGTTGCTCGGCACTGTTTTGTTACCTGGACACAATTGGTGAGGCCCACAGAGTATACGGGGGTAATGCGTGGTTACGATATGATGAGCATTTCTAAAGCCTATCACCCCGCAATAAAATGGAATCATAAAGAAATCAACTTATGGATGAGTCTGATGATTCCAGGTAACAAGCCTAACCAGTCCTTTTAAGGGGGGGGGGGCGACAGTTCAGGAGCCTCAGGACAGTCAGCCGGTAGGAGACCAGGAGTTTGTTGGAAATATAATGAGGGAGCATGTAAGTATGGAAGTTCCGGTCGATTCAAACATGAATGTTTCTCCTATGGGCGAAGCCACACAGTCGCCAAGTGTTTCTGACAGGGGAAGGGTCGCTCATCAAATGCTGCTAGTAAGAGGGAGGAGCCCGGTGAGAGTGGAAAGGATGGAGCATTTTCTAAATAAGTACCCAGAGGTTGCCATAGCGGAATTCCTTCGTCAAGGTTTTACAGACGGTTTTGTTATACCTAGTTTCGGGGTGGCGGGTTCTCATACTCCTCACTGTAATTTAAAATCAGTTTCGATTCATCTAGAGGTGGTGTCAGCGAAACTGAATAAAGAGGTAAGTTTGGGCCGAATGGCGGGTACGTTTCAACGACCACCGGATGATGATTTAGTGGTTTCACCATTAGTTACATAGTTACATAGTTACTTTGGTTGAAAAAAGACATACGTCCATCGAGTTCAACCAGTACAAAGTACAACTCCAGCCTGCTCCCTCACATATCCCTGTTGATCATAAAATCCCTGGATTAACATCATTGGCATTACCTAGTAATTGTAGCCATGGATGTCATTCAACGCAAGGAAAGCATCTAAGCCCCCTTTAAATGCAGGTATAGAGTTTGCCATAACGACTTCCTGTGGCAATGCATTCCACATCTTAATCACTCTTACTGTAAAGAACCCTTTCCTAAATAAATGGCTAAAACGTTTTTCCTCCATGCGCAGATCATGTCCTCTAGTCCTTTGAGAAGGCCTAGGGACAAAAAGCTCATCCGCCAAGCTATTATATTGCCCTCTGATGTATTTATACATGTTAATTAGATCTCCTCTAAGGCGTCTTTTCTCTAGACTAAATAAACCCAGTTTATCTAACCTTTCTTGGTAAGTGAGACCTTCCATCCCACGTATCAATTTTGTTGCTCGTCTCTGCACCTGCTCTAAAACTGCAATATCTTTTTTGTAATGTGGTGCCCAGAACTGAATTCCATATTCCAGATGTGGCCTTACTAGAGAGTTAAACAGGGGCAATATTATGCTAGCATCTCGAGTTTTTATTTCCCTTTTAATGCATCCCAAAATTTTGTTCGCTTTAGCTGCAGCGGCTTGGCATTGAGTACGATTATTTAACTTGTTGTCGATGAGTACTCCTAAGTCCTTCTCCAAGTTTGATGTCCCCAACTGTATCCCATTTATTTTGTATGGTGTTAGACCATTGGTACGACCAAAATGCATGACTTTACATTTGTCAACATTGAATTTCATCTGCCATGTATGTGCCCATATAGCCATCCTATCCAGATCCTGTTGCAATATAACACTATCTTCCTTAGAGTTGATGATTCTGCACAATTTTGTATCATCTGCAAAAATAGCAACATTGCTCACTACTGTATCCACTAGGTCATTAATAAATAAATTGAAGAGCACTGGACCCAGTACAGACCCCTGTGGGACCCCACTGCTAACAGTCTCCCATTTTGAGTATGATCCATTGACCACAACTCTTTGTTTTCTGTCCATTAGCCAGTTCCCTATCCAAGCACACAGACTCTTCCCCAGTCCTTGCATCCTCATCTTTTGCACCAGACTTTTGTGGGGAACAGTGTCGAATGCCTTAGCAAAGTCTAAGTATATCACATCTACAGCATTCCCAATATCCATATTAGCATTCACTACCTCATAAAAGCTGAGCATGTTAGTCAAACAGGACCTGTCTTTAGTAAACCCATGTTGATGCTGAGAAATAAGATTATTTTCTACTATGAAGTCATGTATAGTATCTCTTAGTAACCCCTCAAATAGTTTGCATACAACTGATGTTAAGCTTACAGGTCTATAATTTCCTGGATCTGATTTTTTGCCCTTCTTAAATAATGGGAAAACGTGGGCTGTACGCCAATCCACTGGGACTCTGCCAGTTGCAAGAGAGTCATTAGGGCTGGTGCCAAAGAAAGAGCCGAACTCTTTTCGGCTCATTCATCACCTTTCACACCCAAAAGGGGCCTCTGTAAATGACGGCATTGATCCAGACACGGCATCAGTTTTGTATGCCTCATTTGACTCAGCGGTGCGGCTAGTGAAGCGGGCTGGTCAGGTGGCATTAATGGCCAAGAAGGACGTCAAGGCCACTTTCAGGTTATTACCGGTGCACCCGAACAGTTTTTGTTTGTTAGGATGTTTTTGGGAGGACTGGTACTATGTCGATTGGTTTACCAATGGGGTGCTCCATTTCGTGTTAGTATTTTGAAAGTTTCAGTTCTTTTATTGAATGGGTGGTCAAGGAGGTTTCTGGTTTACAGACAGTCATCCATTATTTGGATGATTTTTTGTTCATCAGCGAGAGGGAGTCGTCGGACTGTGCATATCTTTTGGCAACCGTGAGACAGGTTTGTAACAACTTTGGGGTTCCGTTGGCGGAAGAAAAGACAGAGGGCCCCCAGTCTGTCATGAAGTTTTTAGGCTTTATAATAGATTCCATAACCATGGAATGTAGGCTCCCACAAGAAAAAGTTGATGATCTGCATTCTCACATTGGGAGGGTGCTAGCCAGGAAAAAGGTGACCCTTGGGATCTACAATTCATTCTCGGAAAACTGAATTTTGCCTGCAGGATGATGCCTATGGGGCGTATCTTCTGCAGTCGTTTGGCAATGGCCACGGTGGGAGCAAAGTTACCACATCATTGGATACGATTGGTGGTGGAACACAAGGAGGACCTGCGCGTGTGGCTCTTTTTCCTGGCCGTTTTTAACGTTCAATGTGGATGGAGGAGAGTGTAGGTAACCACGATTTGGAACTGTTCACTGATGCTGCAGGAGCTTGTGGTTTCGGTGCTTATTTCGCAGGTAAGTGGTGCGCAAAACGATGGCCCGATAAGTGGCAACAATTGGGTTTTACAAAGAAGCTGTTATTGTTGGAACTGTTCCCGATATTGGTGGTGGTAGAATTGTGGGGCCCATTGTTACGGAACAAACGTATTTGTTTTAATTGCGACAATCTGGGGGTGGTAACAGCAGTGAATCGTTTATCGGCTTCATCCCCACCGGTGGTGAGGGTGTTACGGCGATTAGTTCTCGGCTGCCTGAATTTTAACATGTTTATTTTCGCTGTGCATTTGCCTGGGGTTGAGAATGAGGTGGCTGACGCTCTCTCGATTCCAATGGCAGAGATTTTGGAACAGTGTGCCGGAAGTAGAACGGCAGGGAGCTTCATGCCCTCGGGCCTTATGGGACGTACCCCTAAATGTATAGAAGAATGGATTTCTAGAGCATTGTCAGCCTCTACATGGGCAGCATACGTGGTTGTATGGGGACAATGGAACGAACTGTCACGACAGGCCGGAGGCTACAATTCAGATGAGGAAAGGTTGTACCTATTGTTTCAATTTATGGCCGTCAAGGGAGCTTCAGGTGTATCAGCAGCAGTGTTAGCAAAGAGCCTGGCTGCATTAGACTTTTGTTTTAAGCTACAGGGGGTGGCGGACATTACCAAAGACTTTCGGGTACGTATGGCTATGAGAGGCTTTAGATTGCAGAGTAGGGTCACATGGGACGCTAGGCGTCCAGTTACTTTTCAAGAATGCAGACGTGAACAGTGGTCAAAACGCTGCCTGTCTGCACAGGCAGCTGAGCAGATTCTCACACACCTAGTGGTTTAAAGAGGGGGTGCCCACACTTTTTCGGTTCGCGAGCTACTTTAAAGTTGGCAGAGTCCAGGAGATCTACCAACACCCCGACCCAACCCCCCCTGCCGTTTACCTCCAGTATAGGTAGCTAGGTATAGATGCCTTCAGTATAGGTAGCCAGATATCTGCGCCTTCAGTGTAGGTAGCCAGGGATCTGTTCCTTCAGGGTAGGTAGCCAGGGATCTGTTCCTTCAGTGTAGGTAGCCAGGGATCTGTTTCTTCAGTGTAGGTAGCCAGGGATCTGTTTCTTCAGTGTAGATAGCCAGGGATCTGTTTCTGCAGTGTAGGTAGCCAGGGATCTGTTTCTGCAGTGTAGGTAGCCAGGGATCTGTTCCTTCAGTGTAGGTAGCCAGGGATCTGTGTCTCCTTCCGGGTGGCTAACTGGAGGGCAGCAGCGACTGAAGGAACGCTCCGGTGCAACAACAGATATTATTATTATTTATATAGCGTCAACATATTCCGCAGCGCTTTACAAAGCACAATAAGACGACAAGGGGAACATAAATACACTAACAAAATGAACAACAGAGTTCCAAGCAGCACAAATATTGTGACAAAAACAGTAAACATTAGGAGGATGACCCTGCCCTTGCGAGCTTACAATCTAAAGGGTAGTGGGGGACACACTAGGTAAGGGGGTGGAGGATGGATGAGGCAGTGACCCTTTGCCTCTGATTACATTGTGTCAGACAAGTAAATAAGGGCTAGATAGTGCAGCCCCGCACGTTGTGCAGCTCCGCATGCGCAGTAGGAGTTGGCGTCCCTGTCATTACACAGCCATGACGTCGTGGCTGCGCTGCCTCTCTCCGCCCCCGCTTCCCTATTGGCCAGCAGCAGAATTTGACGGGACGCGGCTGCTTCGCCACATTACGCAGATTCCAGGCACAAAATGTTAAGTGATGTGGCCAGGAGGCCGCGATCTACTAAATAGGTGGTAGCGATCTACCGGTAGATCGTGATCAACCTATTGGACACCCCTGGTTTAAAGGAAATGTGTTTTTATGCGGATGCTTTGCAAGCTAGGTTGTGTTAGCGGTTTTGGTTTTTCTGTTTTTCAGCAGGTCCACCTACCCCTCTGTTGGTTTGGATCTTAGGGCACTTTTATGTCGCACGGGGTGCCCAGAGAGCTACGGAACGGCCTGATGGACGTCAACTGGGGATTCCCAGGTTAACGGCAAATCTGAGATGGATTGGGATTCCCAGGGTGTGTTGGTCAAGGGTGCTAGCAGAGATATGTTTCATGGCCCTGGATAGAGCTCCTGACGTGCTGGTCCTACATGTGGGCGGCAACAATTTGGCTTCTAGAAAGACGAGGCAAATCATTCGAGACATGAAGGGCGGTATGATGAGGATTCGCTCTACACTTCCCAGCACGGTGCTTGTATGGTCAGAGATCATCGGTCGAACTCATGGAGAATGGCACGGTCTGTTAATAAGGTCAACAGGGCCCGGAAGAAGTTGAATCGAGAAATTTCAAAATTTGTGATTAGGAACGGAGGTGTGGCAGTGAGGCACATAGAATTAGAAGAGGACACTATTTTGTTCCTGAGTAGGGATGGAGTCCATTTGAATGCCATAGGCACAGACCTATGGACTCTAGCTTTGTAAGAGGGTATTCAGAGGGCTTTTTTGTTGCGGGCGGCGCAGGGGTGAGGTATCTCCCTTGCTCGCGGGTGGTGGGGCAAGGTTTCCGAAGGATGGAGGTAAAATTAATCCAGAGGATTTCACGCGGGTGATCTACTCATGGTAAGAGGCGTTTTAAGAAATACGGTTCATAATGGGCATGCCGCTGTCCCCGAGTCGGCGGCTGGGGCCCAGAGTATGGCTGCATGTCCAAGGTGGTTGCTGATGATTCGCTCATCAGTGTTCTGGAATTCCTTGCCTTGCAACGGTTAAAAGTACTTGTTATACGAGTTAAGATTGTTTTATAATAAAATGGTATTTGTAAGTTAATAAACTTGGGCTGCAAGTCAATTGTGGTCACAGTGTGTTTATTAACCCATTCAGGTTCCGTCGTTTTCACGTGAGAAATGTTCACCTCCCATTCATTAGCCTATAACTTTATCACTACTTATCACAATGCACTGATCTAGATCTTGTTTTTTCCGCCACCAATTAGGCTTTCTTTGGGGGGTACATTTTGCTAAGAGCCACTTTACTGTAAATGCATTTTAACAGGAAGAATAAGAAAAAAATGGAAAAATTCATTATTTCTCAGTTTTCAGCCATTATAGTTTTAAAATAATACATGCCTCCATAATTAAAACTCGCGTATTGTATTTGTCCATATGTCCCGGTTATTACACCGTTAAAATTATGTCCCTATCACAATGTATGGCGACAATATTTTATTTGGAAATAAAGGTGCATTTTTTCCATTTTGCATCTATCACTATTTACAAGTTTAAAATAAAAAAAATATAGAAATATTTTATCTTTACATTGATATTTAAAAAGTTTAGACCCTTAGGTAAATATTTACATGTTTTTTTTTTTTTATTGTAATGTTTTTTTTTTTTTATACTAAACATTTTATTTGGGTACTTTTGGGAGGGTGGGAGGTAAACAATAGATTTATAATGTAAATGTGTGTTAATTCTGTTTGTTTGTTTTTTTCAGGTGTAGTATTACTTTTTACTTACCATGAGTTTGTTTACATGACGTCACTCTAAGCGTAGCACGCGCTTAGAGTGACACATCGGGAAGGAGACGGCCAGAAAAAGCTCAGCTTCCGAGAGAAGCTGTCGCTTTTTCAGCGGGGGAGAGGAATCAATGATCGGACTCCATAGCCCGATACATTGATTCCTTGGCTATCGAATCCGCGGCCGGGAGTGCGCGTCCAGGAACCAAAATAGGTTAATTTAGTGCTAAGAAAAGGGGGGGGGGGGTTAATGGGTTATGGAACAAAAGGACAATATTGGTTGTGCATCTATCATGAGGGGTTACTAAGAGATACTATACAAGACTTCAGAAAATAGTCTTATTTCTCAGCATCAGCATGGGTTTACTAAAGACATGTCCTGTTTGACTAACATGCTCAGCTTTTATGAGGTAGTGAATGCTAATGTGGATATTGGGAATGCTGTAGATGTGATATACTTGGACTTTGCAAAGGCCTTTCGACACTGTTCCCCACAAAAGTCTGGTGCAAAAGATGAGGATGCAAGGACTGGGGAAGAGTCTGTGTGCATGGATAGGGAACTGGCTAATGGAGAGAAAACAGAGTTGTGGTCAATGGATCTTATTCAAAATGGGAGACTGTTAGCAGTGGGGTCCCACAGGGGTCAGTACTGGGTCCAGTGCTCTTCAATGTATTTATTAATGATCTAGCAGATGCAGTAGAAAGCAATGTTGCTATTTTTGCAGATGATACAAAACTGTGCATAATCATCAACTCTCAGGAAGATTGTGACGTATTGCAACAGGATCTGGATAAGATGGCTATATGGGCACATAAATGGCAGATGAAATTCAATGTTGAAAAATGTAAAGTCATGCATTTTGGCAGTACCAATGGTCTAACACCATACAAAATAAACAGTATACAGATGGTGACATCAAACTTGGAGAAGGACTTAGGAGTACTCATTGACAACAAGTTAAATAATCGCATTCAATGCCAAGCTGCTGCAGCTAAAGCTAATAACATTTTGGGATGCATTAAAAGGGAAATAAAAACTTGAGATGCTAACATAATATTTCCCGTTTAACTCTCTAGTAAGGCCACATCTGGAACATGGAATTTAGTTCTGGGCACCACATTACAGGAAGGATATTGCAGTTTTAGAACAGGTGCAGAGACGACCAACAAAATTGATACGAGGGATGCAAGGTATCACTTACCAAGTATGTTTAGATAAACTGGGTTTATTTAGTTTAGAGAAAAGACACCTTAGAGGGGATCTAATTAACATGTATAATTACATCAGAGGGCAATATAAAAGCTTGGCGGATGAGCTTTTGGTCCCTAGGCCTTCACAAAGGACTAGAGGATATGATCTGCGCATGGAGGAAAAATGTTTCAGCCATTTATTTAGGAAAAGGTTCTTTATGGTAAGAGTGACTAAGATGCATTGCCACAGGAAGTTGTTATGGCAAATTCTATATCTGCATTTAAAGGGGGCTTAGATGATTTCCTTGCATTGAAAGACATCCATGGTTATAATTACTAGGTAATGCCCAGTGATGTTGATCCAGGGATCCTATCTGATTGCCATCTGGAGTCGGGAAGGAATGTTTTTCCTTTTTGGTGCTAATTGGACCATGCCTTGTAAGGGTTTTCACCTTCCTCTGGATCAACAGGGATATGTGAGGGAGCAGGCTGGTGTTGTACTTTGTTTTCCGGTTGAACTCGATGGACATATGTCTTGTTTTCAACCCAAATAACTATGTAACTATGTAACATTCTGTGTACCCATCAAAAGGGTCCACGGATGCTACAATTTTTGTGCTGATTTATCGTCTTGTGGTGCCACCAGTGAGGTGCCACAGTATTCTGTGCTGCCGCAGAGTGCTGCTTAGACCTCCTGCTGCTGCCTCTGATGTCGTATTTAGCGACAGCAGTCTGTGTTCCTACTGACAGGGTCCACGGACAACTCTGCTGCCATGTCATTTATTGCTATCGCTGCAAAAAAAAAAAAAAAAAAACCCTCTCTGGGTGTTTTTGTGGTGTTATCCACTCATCCTCCTCCAGTGGTACCGCCAACAGGTGCCATTGGCACTCTTCACCTGTCTGCATGGTTGTAGCTTGCTAGGGACTCTGTGATTGCTTAAAGAGGAACTCCAGTGAAAATAATGTAATAAAAAAGTGCTTAATTTTTACTATAATTATGTATAAATGATTTAGTCAGTGTTTGCTCATTGTAAAATCTTTCCTCTCCCAGATTCACATTCTGACATGTATTACATGGTGACATTGTTACTGTGGGCAGGTTATGTAGCTGTTTCTAGCTGTTCTGGCTGTTACAGACAGCTGTAAACAGCCATTTCCTGTCTGTGAACATTGTTACATTGTGGCAGTTTGCCCAGAGTACCGCGGTACTCAGAGCTTCTTGTGGGAGGGGTTTCACCACAATATCAGTCATACAGCGCCCCCTGATGGTCTGTTTGTGAAATGCAATAGATTTGTCATGTAAAAGGGGGTATCAGCTACTGATTGGGATAAAGTTAAATTCTTGGTCGGAGTTTCTCTTTCAAGTGTATTTCCATGTTCAAAACCAATTATATTATCAATTAATAGCCGCATTTAAAGTGTTAATTTAACTTTACAATCTTTTTGAACCTTTTTTTTTTCTTTAAGTTGTAGCCACTTCTCACCCTTATAATCCATAGAATTTGGGGATTGTAGCATGTATGGGGCTTTGCTATTAGCGTAAAAGGCAAATCCGGATCACAACCCGTGATCACAGATTCAAATGGTAATCACGGCTAAAATATGACTCGAATATTGGAAGTCCGTTTTAAATCCGGGTCATAATCACGACTTGTCCGGATTTTGGCACTGCCGTGGCCAGATATATTTGAATCCGTGATCGGTGGTATCCAAGCAACACTAGCTAGGACAGGCTCTGGGGAGCTGGGGATTTATTTGCTGTGTTACTGAGTGCACTTCATAATCTAAAGCTGTGTGCAGTGTAGTAAACGCGGCATTTGGTCTGTCAGTGTGAAGCGGGCCTAATTCTTACATGACCTGATGGACTTGTACACACCCTGGACGTTTTAAAGCAGCACTTTATTCAACAAATATAGGAATGTAATGTGATTTCTGCCCTTTAGAGAGTAAAACATGACTCACAGGGGCAAACGCAGGATTTTTAAGGGGGGGATTCCTGAAAGGTCCTGAAGCACTTAAGGCCCTGAGTGCTTCCGAATACAGGTGGCTCCATACTGCCCATGCACAAAAGTGCGCTGGCGTATTACGGAGCTGCCTATCTTTGGAAGTACTCAAGGACACAAGTGTTTCTGAGAGCTTCTGGAAGCAGCAAATTTGAACAGGGGACATCGCTGTGACAACTCCCCGAGAGAGGAACGGGAGATAGACTTAGTTTGGACAATTCAGTGGAATATGTCACATGTCACATAGTGCAAGCGATACCCATATGATGCAGGGATACATGCATCTGCGGAAGATGGCGGCGCTATATAAATACTAAATAATAATAATTTGCCTCACCAGGATTGCACTTTTATTTAGCTTTCCTGTATGACAAGAAGACACAGCCAGCTAGCACTAAGGGAAGAGGGAAACAAAGGTGAATGAGGGAGGGCTGGTGCACACCAAGAGGGCTTCTGAGCGTTTTTCAAATCAACATTGATTTGAAAAGCGCTTGGCTAATGTTACCCTATGTGGGCGTTCCACTTCCCACAGCAGCGTTGTGACTTTTTCAAAATCGCAGGTATACCGCATGTAGCATTTTTTTGAGTGATTCATTCAGAAATCGCTCTGAAAATCGCACTCACTAATTGCTAGCGATTGCTATTGTGATTGCACTAGCCCAGAGAGAAGAGGAGTGGAGAGAAATTGAGAATAGCCTGAGATGGAGCATTATCTGTATTGCAGTCCCACATCACACAGAGGCTACTTGCCTGTAATAGGACTCCTGTCCCTGCCAGTCTCTCACACAAGTCAGAAAGCAGCCCTCCTGGAGTCTAGGGACTGTCAAAAAATGTTCACCTTGTTTAACAAGATGCAGTCATTATGACATAGGGGAGAGACAGATTTTTGCCCACGGACCCTCCAGGCAAGCTCTGCATCATGCTGTGTATATATACCAGCTTGCCTGCCCTTTAATTGTTTTATCAGCTAGCCTAGTATTTTGCATTGCCTTACAACAACAAACCTGAATACACCAGACACCAGCCCTAAATCACTGAATGAAAGGGGGCCTGGGGGGAGATTGCCCCCCAGGTGGAGTGGAGAGACTGAGATAGAGCAGATAGCGTATCTGTATTGCAGTCCCACATCACACAGAGGCTACTTGCATGTACTGTGTCTCCTGTCCCTGCCAGCCAAATCCAAAAAAGCTTTATTGGCAGGACCAAATACATTTAGCATTGCCAAAGCAAAAACAAAACATTAACAACATGGTGGGGAGGATTGTGGGAATAGGGGAATGATATAGGTATACCGTCCATAGGGGTGTGGAGAATGTAAGGGATGGTCAGCCTCTCACACAAGCTGCAGGCAGCCCTCCTGGAGTTTAGGGACTGTCAAAAACTTTTCAACCTGTGACATACCTTATGTAGCTGTCTACATTCAGTCTTTACAATAGGGAAAGAGCTGAGTTTTTCCCACAGGCCCTGCAGGCAAGCCTCTGTATATTTACCAGTTTGTCTGCTTCAGCGATTTCAGGGAATTTTTTTTTAAAGGTACAGGAGTCTCAGGGGGGTGTTCCATACATCCAGAACCCCTGTCTGGATACGCCAGTGACTCTGTGTCAACTATGTAATTTTTGGTGGGACTTTTGCCATGGATCCCCTCCAGCATGCCAAATTTTCCATCACTTTTGTGGCCAGAAATAGTACCTCTAAGTTTTTGAATTTGTCTACCAATTGAAGTCTATGGCAGTTCGCCCAATTACGAACGGTTGCAGCAAGTTTCAGTTCGTGTTCATGAACTGAAACTTTCATGTTCGCGACATCACTAACAGTGAGGTTTCAGCGTGTTTGAAAATCTGCTGTCTTTAGAGCCAACAGTTCCAGATTTCCCACCCCACTGCCAAATCTCTGAACGCCCCGCTGTAATTTATTGGCACAAGCATCTATAGTCTTATCTTAATTTTAATCATTCTCTTTATTGATTAATTTTAATCACTCTCGTTCAAAAATTTTAGTCTGATCTCATATGAATCAGTAACATAAATGTTAGTATCTCAAATCATATAATTATTTCGATTAAACCTTCTATAAATATTTAAAAACATTTTTTTTTTAAAGTTAAATGGTCCCTGAGCAGTGCCAAAAATTAAGTAGGTCGGGAGGTCCCTCGGCGTCCTTCTGGCTCTTCTTCCAGGCCTTGCTCAGAAATGGCTCCTGGCGACACTGGGCCCGAGCGTCAGGCTCCTTCTTCCGCAAAGATGACGTCCGGCGTGACAGGTCTGCACCTGTGCGAAAACCGTGCATGTGCAGACCTGTCACGCCGGCCGCCGTGATGACGCCGAGCGTGAGGAACCAAGAAGAGCCAGCTCGACAACCGTCCCGGGTGTCGCCGGTAACGGGGGCCAGCGGAGGCACACGGAGAGGACCCAGGAGGACATATGATAAAAAAATGTCAGTTAAATATATCATATAGAAGACACATACAGTGATATTTGATAAGTGAAATTAAGTTTATTGGATTTACAGAAAGTGTGCAATAATTGTTTGAACAAAATTAGGCAGGTGCATAAATTTGAAAAATAAATGAAATCAATATTTAGTAGACCCTCCTTTTGCAGAAATTACAGCCTCTAAACGCTTCCTGTAGGTTCCAATGAGAGTCTGGATTCTGGTTAAAGGTATTTTGGACCATTCCTCTTTACAAAACATCTCTAGTTCATTCAGGTTTGATGGCTTCTGAGCATTGACAGCTCTCTTTAATTAACACCACAGATTTTCAATTATATTCAGGTCTGGGGACTGAGATGGCCATTCCAGAACATTGTACTTGTTCCTCTGCATGAATGCCTTAGTGGATTTTGAGCAGTAAGGGAGGGGAAACACTGAGAGCCCGATATAGTGCAGTATGTTTTGTAAATATGGATGGAGATTAGTATAATGAGATTTATACTCACAAACGTGGGTTGCCCTCCAGGCAACCACTGTATAAGCAGGTGGGGAGATTAGACCTGTCCCCACTCAGGACTAAGAAGTCGCTCTCAGTAGTTCAGAAGAAAAAGGGGCCAATCCCCTCCACCAAGGGTGGACAACTTTGTGTAGCACGGATACAGAGGCGCCAAAAAGTGTAAAACAAGATAAAAAGTCTAAAAATGGGGGGGGGGGGGGTGATGGGTGGATCCACCTCTCCCAAACAGCAATCAAGAGAGAATGTTGATTTTTCAACACAAAGAATTTTTATTCATACACTCCAAACAATTTTGCAACGCGTTTCACGGGTTCAACCCACTTCATCAGGCTATGGAACGGAGTATAACACTACAGAGAAAACAAAAGAGAAGAAAAAATATATATATATATATATATATATATATATATATATATATATACATATATATATATATATATATATATATATATATATATATGGATATAGCCACTAAACTTCCCTATATAGTATTACCAGGGTGAACATAACAATCAGAGATTCATTTATAAAAATCAGGTTTTGAAGATAACTATGTTTGAAGTGTTACCAACAGAATGTGGCTCACACTAAAATGTGGATATTATGTGGGTTATGGTTTAAATGTCAAATATTTGGATATTATCAATACTATTGCTACTGCCAATATCATTAGTAAACTGTCACCCATTTCTGGGTGAAAGATAATATAAAAAATGTAAAAATAACCTCTATTGTCAATAGGATATATGAATGTATCTTTTTATCCTACTTAAGTAGGATAGAAGGCATCTGAGGGATTGTAGTTCTTACCTTGTGTGCAGGGTTTGTCAGCTTAGCGCCTCTATGCCGAGCAGACGTTTCCTGTCACTGATATAGTCCCATTAATTGGATTATTGCTGTTAATTATCCTATCAGAGCTACTGCTCGCTCTGATGTCATTCTAGGGAGCCGGGCGCAGGCCGCGCGTCATGTGACGTCATTCTGCTCCTTGTTTCTATTGGCCGCTCTGTGAATGGGAAGGGGCGGTGTTACAGGGCGGATGCGTCCGTTGGAACGCATACGTGTGGGCGGATGCGTCCGTTGGGACGCATACGTATGGGCCGATGCGTCAATTTTTACGCCTGCGTGCCGCCACAGACGCGTCAATTTCGACGCATGCGCGTCAAACACAGGAAGTGTTTAGGAGACCATTTTGATTCAGGGACAGTGCGTCCTTTCTATCTTAACTGTAACTACGTCTACCGGAAGCGTGCTTTCGGCCATCTTTACTAAGGGCCAGTCTGCCCATTGTTCAGCGCTCAACGCATATAGCCTGATTTTTTAGATAGGGAAAAGATATATAGGGAAAAAATGTTATATATATTTTATAAATTCAGTTTCTAATATATATTGAAAAAGAAACCGCGGAACAATAAGATAAAAAAAATCACCCCCCCATTTTTAGACTTTTTATCTTGTTTTACACTTTTTGGCGCCTCTGTATCCGTGCTACACAAGGATTTTGAGCAGTGTTTAGGGTCATTGTCTGGTTGAAAGATCCAGCCCCGGAGCAGCTTCAGCTTTGTCACTGATTCCTGGACATTGGTCTCCAGAATCTGCTGATACTGAGTGGAATCCATGCATCCCTCCACTTTGACAAGATTCCCAGTCCCTGCACTGGCCACACAACTCCACAGCATGATGGAACTACCACCATATTTTACTGTAGGTAGCAGGTGTTTTTCTTGAAATGCTGTGTTCTTTTTCCTCCATGCATAACGTTCCTTGTTATGCCCAAGTAACTCAATTTTAGTTTCATCAGTCTACAGCACCTTATTCCAAAATTAAGCGGCCTTGTCCAAATGTGCTTTAGCATACCTCAAGCGGCTCTGTTTGTGCTGTAGGTGGAGAAAAGGCTTCCTCTGCATCACTCTCACATACAGCATCTCCTTGTGTAAAGTGCGCTGAATGGTTGAACGATGCACAGTGACTCCATCTGCAGCAAGATGATGCTGTAGGTCTTTGGTGCTGGTCTGTAGGTTGACTCTGGCTGTTCTCACCATTTGTTGCTTTTGTCTATCCAAGAATTTTCTTGGTCTGCCACTTCGAGCCTTAACTTGAACTGAGCCTGTGGTCTTCCATTTCCTCAATATGTTCCTAACTGTGGAAACAGACAGCTGAAATCTCTGAGACAGCTCTCTGTGTCTTTCCCCTAAACCATGATGGTGAACAATCTTTGTCTTCAGGTCATTTTAGAGTCGTTTTGAGATCCCCATGTTGCTACTCTTCAGAGAAAATTAAAAGAGGAGGAAAACCTACAATTGACCCCCTTAAATACTCTTTCTCATAATTGGATTCACCTGTGTATGTAGGTCAGGGGTCACTGAGCTTACCAAGCCAATTTGAGTTCCAATAATTAGTTCTATAGGTTTTAGAATCAATAAAATGACAACAGTACCCACATTTACCTTGTGGGTGGTACTGTTTCTGTATAAATTGTGGTCATTTCCGGACCAGTTTTAGCTATGACTAAGGAGCGATTGTGAGGCTCCGATACGCGTGAGCTAACTTGCATTTCCAGCAAAATTATCTTTCAATAAAGATCAGACTTTTTATGCCAGAAGAAGCAGATCTTCCTTCTATTTTTTTTTACTGTTTGTGGGGACTGGCTGCCCGTGGTCCTACTTCTGGCAACATTGGTGGGGTGGTAAGCAGTGTTCATTTTCTTTATAACTGCCCACATTTATGCACCTGCCTAATTTTGTTTAAACAATTATTGCATGCTTTCTGTAAATCCAATAATTTGATTTCACTTCCCAAATATCACTGTGTGTGTCTCCTATAGGATATATTTAACCGACATTTTTTATCATAGCAACCAACGATTAATACAGGAAAATCATGACGATTTTGCATCCCACTGTAAATGTGCTATTTATACATAACCTGTCCTGTGGCTGCCTTCAGTGCTTTTGCACACTACATGCAATTCCGATTTTGATTCGATTTTACATCCGATTCCGATTTGAGATTTTTAATACTGTACTGCATGCTGCGTTTTTTCTGTGTTTTTCTGCTTGTTTTGATACCATCCAGGGTAAATCGGAATCGCAAGTCGGAAATGCAAATCGGAATTGCAAAGCGGATTTGTATTGTGCAGTGTCCCTCAACGGTGTTCGTCCATCTCTATAGGTTCTAACAGCCGCATACACGCTGTCTGATGTCAGGCGCTATGCGCCACCAGCGTTTATGCAGCTGTTAGAACCCGGAGTGGTGGACGGACACCGCGCAGAGGCTGCTACAGAAAAGGTAATGTATAAATGCACACATGGGGGCGCATTTATACATTTATACTTTATGGTGGCAGTGGCGGGGGTTTCGTTGCTCGTTACAAAATTGACCGCCGTACCGCTGCACACCCGACCAACCAACTTCGACCCACTATCTTTCATCCTGGACTTGCTCGCTTTTGTCAGTCGGGCATGCATTTGGCGATACCAATTTTCATCCCATTTGATTATAATAATCGGTCGATCGCCCGCCAAGTTGCCTTATGTATGGCCACCTTTAGTGGACAGTACAGAGTCGTTAGCTAAGGGTGTCAACAGAAATAAAAGGCATATGTAAACAGAATAGTTAAAGCAAATACTAGACCTCCCTCAATATGAAATAGTTTAAAGCTAATGGGGACCGTATTGTAAAAGAAAAACAAACAGATACTCACCTTAGGAGAGGGAAGGCTCTGGGTAAAAATGAGCCTTCCCTATCCTCTCCTGGTCCCCTTGTTGCAGCGGCAGCTCCTCCGTTGAAATTCCCCACCGAGTCCCCCCGAAGACAGGTGACTCCATACTGCACATGCGCGAGTGCATGAGAGAGTTCACTCACGCATGTGCAGTCTGGCGCAGCCCGTCTTCGGGAGCACTCGGACACACGAAGACTTCCGGAGCCTCCCTGCTGCGGCGGTGACAGCAGCATTTGACCAAATTGGTCAAATGCTGCTACGGGGGAGCCAGCCTTCCCTCTCCTTAGGTAAATATCTGGCTTTTTTTTTTTAATACGGTTCCCATTCACTTTAAAAGGATCAGGGGCGTTTCTAGCTTTTTTTGTCCCTCCAGACAAGAAGTCCTCTGTCACCCCCCCCCCCTTTCAAAAAAACCAAAACCACCACACACTAGAGAGTATAAACCATGTGCCGTATACGGTGGGTGCATGATACAGGGAGTCATTGAGATACAACCAACCAACCGATCCTCTCGCATTTTGTTGCACACCCCCTTCCTGCACTTCCCCAGCTTAGTGTGTATAGTTCAGCAGAAGCTGTGCTCTCAACGATCAGCTACAGTGCTGTGCTGTGCTGTGCTTCGGGTTAACCACTCACCACTCGCCCTAGTGCCTAGCATCTTCTACCACATGTAACGTGATTACACACAACATGAGGAGAGCCAGCACTAGAGGGAGCAGAAAACAGACAGGTTGATGGTTGCACAGGCACAGCACTGGACTCCAGAGGGGAGGTTAGAGCACACTTCTGCTGCGCTATACTTTGTGTTTACACACTGGAGTGGGAGAGCACAGGAGGGGGACGGGAATGGATAATGGGACAAGAGAACAGAGGGAAGCACAAAGGGGAACAGAAGGAGGCATAGTGGGACAGAGGGAAGCACACAGAGCCGGATCATCCACAAGGCAACTAAGGCAGGTGCCTAGGGCCTGGAGAGCGTCCAAGGGCCTGGTTTATGCTAATCCCCAACAAATCTTGCCCAAAAAGTTAGGTGGTCATCAAGTGTGGGCCCAAAGTCGTTGCTTGCCTAGGGCACCACGTCACTTTTCTCAATCTCAGGACGCACAAGGGGGCAGAGGTGGCACAGGGGGTCTAAAGGTGGCACAATTAGACAGAAGGAGGCACAGTAGGACAGAGGGACACAAATGGGACAGAGGTGACACAAGGGGGACTGAAGGTGGCACAAGGAGACAGAAGGAGGCATAAGGGGACAGAAGGAGGTACAAACGCCTTTGGGGCATGGCTTTGTTCAGTGGGTGGGGCTTAGTTCAGGGGTGGGGCTTAATCAGGAAAATGGTGCCCCCGGGACCAATGGCACTACAGACAGTGGCCTGTAATGCCTATGCCTAAAAACACCCCTGAAAAGGATGCAATATAATACAGTATATTGTTTTCAGCTTTACACAATCAGGGGAATCATGGGATCTGGAGATTCCTCTGGTTCATAATACAGTATCTTCTCAAAAAATTTGCATATTGTGATAAAGTTCATTATTTTCTGTAATGTACTGATAAACATTAGACTTTCATATATTTTAGATTCAAATACACACAACTGAAGTAGTTCAAGCCTTTTATTGTTTTAATATTGATGATTTTGGCATACAGCTCATGAAAACCTAAATTTTCTATCTCAAAAAATTAGCATATTTCAGCTGACCAATAAAAGAAAAGTGTTTTTAAAACAAAAAAAGTCAACCTTCAAATAATTATGTTCAGTTATGCACTCAATAATTGGTCATGAATCCTTTTGCAGAAATAACTGCTTCAATGCGGCGTGGCATGGAGGCAATCAGCCCGTGGCACTGCTCAGGTGTTATGGAGGCCCAGGATGCTTCGATAGCGGCCTTAAGCTCATCCAGAGTGTTGGGTCTTGCGTCTCTCAACATTCTTTTCACAATATCCCACAGATTCTCTATGGGGTTCAGGTCAGCAGAGTTGGCAGGCCAATTGAGCACAGTAATACCATGGTCAGTAAACCATTTACCAGTGGTTTGGGCACTGTGAGCAGGTGCCAGGTCGTGCTGAAAAATGAAATCTTCATCTCCATAAGGCTTTTCAGCAGATGGAAGCATGAAGTGCTCCAAAATCTCCTGATAGCTAGGTGCATTGACCCTGCCCTTGATAAAACACAGTGGACCAACACCAGCAGCTGACATGGCACCTCAGACCATCATTGACTGTGTATACTTGACACTGGACTTCAGGCATTTTGGCATTTCCCTCTCCCCAGTCTTCCTCCAGACTCTGGCACCTTGATTTCCGAATGACATGTAAAAGTTACTTTCATCCGAAAAAAGTACTTTGGACCACTGAGCAACAGTCCAGTGCTGCTTCTCTGTAGCCCAGGTCTGGCGCTTCTGCCGCTGTTTCTGGTTCAAAAGTGGGTTCATGCTTCCATCTGCTGAAAAGCTTTATGGAGATGAAGATTTCATTTTTCAGCACAACCTGGCACCTGCTCACAGTGCCCAAACCACTGGTAAATGGTTTACTGACCATGGTATTACGGTGCTCAATTGGCCTGCCAACTCTCCTGACCTGAACCCCATAGAGAATCTGTGGGATATTGTGAAGAGAAAGTTGAGAGACGCAAGACCCAACACTCTGGATGAGCTTAAGGCTGCTATCGAAGCATCCTGGGCCTCCATTACACCTGAGCAGTGCCACAGGCTGATTGCCTCCATGCCACGCCGCATTGAAGCAGTCATTTCTGCAAAAGGATTCCCGACCAAGTATTGAGTGCATAACGGAACATAATTATTTGAAGGTTGACTTTTTTTGTTTTAAAAACACTTTTCTTTTATTTGAAGTAATATCAAAGCGCTATAGCTGATACAAAGTTAAGATGTAAAAAGTCCTAACGGAGTGCGCTACCACAAGGTCCGGCAAGACCTAAACACTTATACACAATCGCTTAAGCGCACATCCTATTTCATATAAAAGTCCACATAGACATCATTCAGGAGTTCTCAAATGCCGTTCTCATATGCAATTTCTTGGTCTCTTGTGCCACCATCACCATGGACACCCAACAGTAAACAGACTCACCAGATGTATTGACCACTGTTAGACTGGCCAACCATGCACAAATCCAGGAGCCTCAGTACTTCAGGATCCTGGTACCGCTGTGATGCTGTCCGTTTAGACCACCATCATCCTCCCCATAATCCATGCAAAGTACCTCAAAGAAATAGCCTCCATAGCATAACTCCGTATAAAACTTTAAAACTTTAATTATAAAATTGCACTCACATGCTCCAGAATGTATTGCACATATAGAGTTTACGGGCTCTCCCCCGTTGCCTGGCAGGGCACAGCTTGTGTTGGGTCCTCCTGCTCCCCCTCCACTCAGCTTGCAGACACCACCGCCTCCACCGGCCGTTCACTTCCTGGTATGTCCTGGTATGTCCAATCTCCCGCCCGATCGATTTCAGGTGACCAAGAAATTGCATATGAGAACGGCATTTGAGAACTCCTGAATGATGTCTATGTGGACTTTTATATGAACTAGGATGATTGTGTATAACTTTTCTTTTATTGGTCGGATGAAATCTGCTAATTTTTTAAGATAGGAAATTTGGGTTTTCATGAGCTGTATGCCAAAATCATCAATATTAAAACAATAAAAGGCTTGAACTACTTCAGTTGTGTGTATTTGAATCCAAAATATATGAAAGTCTAATGTTTATCAGTACATTACAGAAAATAATGAACTTTATCACAATATGCTAATTTTTTTAGAAGATCCTGTATATAGAAGGCAGACTATGTTTAGATAGTGCCGTGTACCCTGAATTTCTTTGAAGAAGCAGCTCAGTTTTTTTTGAGAAATATGTTAGATTTAATTTATGAGCTGGCTGTAGCCATTTGGAACCCCCTCCTTTTCTCATATGCGGCCAAACCTTTATATTTAACTACACTATTTCTACAACACCAACAACAGCATGCACTATGTGCACAGTCTCACAATGTATTTCTATGCTAATGCATTAATAATATTCATTTTTTCCTTTTTTTTTTAACTCTTCCTTTTTTATAAAATAGTCATTTCTGAGCACTGGCATTCCAAGCACAGGCTTGGAGCAGCATGTAGTACCCAGGCCAGCAATACACTGTCTTTTGAAATAATAAGCAGTGAGAGTTGTGAGAACCAATCTGACCAAATTGCATAGATAGTAACACCACACAAACCAGCATTTGACACACTGTGCAATTACTGGGCAGAAAAGAACTGCAGACTGTCACCTCTGAGTGTGACTGCTTGCCCAACTACCCATACCAAGCTCTTCCCAATGCCCAGAGGGTGCACTGGAGCAGCTGACAGGTGGGGGACTCATCCCTTCAGTCTCCTATGTAAAAGAGGCCTGAAGCTACAGTACATACACATGCTTACTAGAGATGGCCGGAACAGTTCGCCGGTGAGCAGTATTCTGCGAACATCGGCTGTTCCCTTTCGAGGCAAACATGGAACATTTGGCGTGTTCAATTCGCCCCCTATACATATATAATTTGCCCCTTATATTGAGCTAAACGTTGACCCCTTACATCACAGTCAGCAGACACATGGCAGTCAATCAGCTAGCATCCCTTCCTGTATCTCGCACCCCCCTATCAAAAAGCAGTTGCGGTGGTCATATTGGATCAATTCTCTGCTGGCTGCTGACTGTTAGTGAGAGCAGGGTCAGACTTGCTGCAGATAGGTAGGGAAAGTATTAGCTAGGCCTGTGTTCTTGTTCCTTACTTGCTGTGAAAGCACTCCGAACAGCCCTTTTGAGGGCTAGCACATCAGGCGCCTGTGTTTTTTGTTTTTTTGTGTGTGACATTCCACAGCCCACTGACACCCAGAGCTGTGTGAACACTACTGGCTGTTGCCTCATTAACCACTTGAGGACCACAGTCTTTCTACCCCTTAAGGACCAGAGCCTTTTTCTCCATTCAGACCACTGCAGCTTTCACGGTTTATTGCTTGGTCATACAACCTACCACCTAAATGAATTTTACCTCCTTTTCTTGTCACTAATACAGCTTTCTTTTGGTGCTATTTGACTGCTGCTGCGAGTTTTAGTTTTTATTATATTCATCAAAAAAGACATTAATTTTGTCCAAAAAAATGATTTTTTTTACTTTCTGTGCTGACATTTTTCAAATAAAGTAAAATTTCTGTATACATTTTTGTCCAAATTTATTCTGCTACATGTCTTTGATTAAAAAAAAATCATTCAGTGTATATTTATTGGTTTGGGTAAAAGTTATAGCGTGTACAAACTATGGTGCCAAAAGTGAATTTTCCCATTTTGAAGCATCTCTGACTTTTCTGACCACCTGTCATGTTTCATGAGGTGCTAAAATTCCAGGATAGTATAAATACCCCCCAAATGACCCTATTTTGTAAAGAAGACATCCCAAAGTATTCACTGAGAGGCATGGTGAGTTAATAGAAGATTTTATTTTTTGTCACAAGTTAGCGGAAAATGACACTTTGTGACAAAAAAAAAAAGTTTCCATTTCTTCTAACTTGCGACAAAAAAAAAAATGAAATCTGCCACGGACTCACCATGCCCCTCTCTGAATACCTTGAAGTGTCTACTTTCCAAAATGGGGTCATTTGTGGGGTGTGTTTACTGTCCTGGCATTTTGGGGGGTGCTAAATTGTAAGCACCCCTGTAAAGCCTAAAGGTGCTCATTGGACTTTGGGCCCCTTAGCGCAGTTAGGCTGCAAAAAAGTGCCACACATGTCATATTGCCGTACTCAGGAGAAGTAGTATAATGTGTTTTGGGGTGTATTTTTACACATACCCATGCTGGGTGGGAGAAATATCTCTGTAAATAACAATGTTTTGATTTTTTTTTTTACACACAATTGTCCATTTAGAGATATTTCTCCCACTCAGCATGCGTATGTGTAAAAATACTCCCCAAAACACATTATACTACTTCTCCTGAGTACGACGATACCACATGTGTGGCACTTTTTTGCACCCTAAGTGCACTAAGGGGCCCAAAGTCCAATGAGTACTTTAGGATTTCACAGGTCATTTTGTTTCAAGACTACTCCTCACGGTTTAGGGCCCCTAAAATGCCAGGGCAGTATAGGAACCCCACAAATGACCCCATTTTAGAAAGAAGACACCCCAAGGTATTCCGTTAGGAGTATGGTGAGTTCATAGAAGATTTTATTTTTTGTCACAAGTAAGCGGAAATTGATTTTAATTGTTTTTTTTTCACAAAGTGTCATTTTCCGCTAACTTGTGACAAAAAATAAAATCTTCTATTACTCATCATAAACTTAACAGAATACCTTGGGGTGTCTTCTTTCTAAAATGGGGTCACTTGTGGGGTTCCTATACTGCCCTGGCATTTTAGGGGCCTTAAACCGTGAGGAGTAGTCTTGAACCCAAATGTCTCAAAATGACCTGTGAAATCCTAAAGGTTTTCATTGGACTTTGGGCCCCTTAGCGCAGTTAGGCTGCAAAAAAGTGCCACACATGTGGTACTGCCATGCTCAGAAGAAGTAGTATAATGTGTTTTGTGGTGTATTTTTACATATACCCATGCTGGGTGGGAGAAATAGCTCTGTAAATGACACATTTTTGATTTTTTTTTACACACAATTGACCATTTACAGAGAGATTTCTCCCACCCAGCATGGGTATGTGTAAAAATACACCCCAAAACACATTATACTACTTCTCCTGAGTACGGCGATACGATATGTGTGACACTTTTTGCAGCCTAGGTGCGCTAAGGGGCCAAAAAATAAAATCTTCTATGAACTCGTCATACACCTAACAGAATACCTTGGGGTGTCTTTTTTCTAAAAAGGGGTCACTTGTGGGGTTCCTATACTGCCCTGGCATTTTACGGGCCCAAAACCGTGAGTAGTCTGGAAACCAAATGTCTCAAAATGACTGTTCAGGGGTATAAGCATCTGCAAATTTTGATGACAGGTGGTCTATGAGGGGGCGAATTTTGTGGAACGGGTCATAAGCAGGGTGGCCTTTTAGATGACAGGTTGTGTTGGGCCTGATCTGATGGATAGGAGTGCTAGGGGGGTGATAGAAGGTGATTGATGGGTGTCTCAGGGGGTGGTTAGAGGGGAAAATAGATGCAATTAATGCACTGGGGACGTGATCGGAAGGGAGTCTGAGGGGGATTTGAGGGTTTGACCGAGTGATCAGGAGCCCACACGGGGCAAATTAGGGCCTGATCTGATGGGTAGGTGTGCTAGGGGGTGACAGGTGGTGACAGGAGGTGATTGATGGGTGTCTCAAGGTGTGATTAGTGGGGGGAAGCAATGCACTGGCGAGGTGATCAGGGCTGGGGTCTGAGGGCGTTCTGAGGGTGTGGGCGGGTGATTGGGTGCCCTAGGGGCAGATAGGGGTCTAATCTGATGGGTAGCAGTGACAGGTGGTGACAGGGAGTGATTGATGGGTAATTAGTGGGTGTTTAGAGGAGAGAACAGATGTAAACAATGCACTTGGGAGTTGATCTGACGACGGGTCTGCAAGCGATCTGATGGTGTGGGTGGGTGATCAGATTGCCTGCAAGGGGCAGGTTAGGGGCTGATTGATGGGTGGCAGTGACAGGGGGTGATTGATGGGTGATTGATAGGTGATTGACAGGTGATCAGTGGGTTATTACAGGGAAGAACAGATGTAAATAATGCACTGGCGAATTGATAAGGGGGGGTCTGAGGGCAATCTGAGTGTATGGGCGGGTGATTGGGTGCCCGCAAGGGGCAGATTAGGGTCTGATCTGATGGGTAACAGTGACAGGTGGTGATAGAGGGTGATTGATGGGTAATAAGTGGGTGTTTAGAGGAGAGAACAGATGTAAACAATGCACTTGGGAGGTGATCTGACGGCGGGTCTGCAGGCGATCTGATGGTGTGGATGGGTGATCAGATTGCTCGCAAGGGGCAGGTTAGGGGCTGATTGATAGGTGGCAGTGACAGGGGGTGATTGATGGGTGGCAGTGACAGGGGGTGATTGATGGGTGATTGATAGGTGATTGACAGGTGATCAGTGGGTTATTACAGGGAAGAACAGATGTAAATAACGCACTGGCGAATTGATAAGGGGGGGGTCTGAGGTTAATCTGAGCGTGTGGGTGGGTGATTGGGTGCCCGCAAGGGACAGATTAGGGTCTAATCTGATGGGTAACAGTGACAGGTGGTGATAGGGGGTGATTGATGGGTAATTAGTGGGTGTTTAGAGGAGAGAACAGATGTAAACAATGCACTTGGGAGGTGATCTGACGTTGGGTCTGCAGGCGATCTGATTGTGATGTCAGGTGATTGACAGGTGAATGACAGGTGTTCAGGGGGGATAGATGCATACAGTACACGGGGGGGGGATCTGGGGAGAATCTGAGGGGTGGGGGTGATCAAGAGTCCCCAGAGGGCAGTTTAGGGAATAAAAAAAAAATAGCGTTGACAGATAGTGACAGGGAGTGATTGATGGGTGATTAGGGGGGTGATTGGGTGCAAACAGTGGTCTGAGGGGTGGGCAGGGGGGGGGGGGGTGTCTGAGGGGTGCTGTGGGCGATCAGGGGGGGCAGATCAGTGTGCTTGGGAGCAGACTAGGGTGGCTGCAGCCTGCCCTGGTGGTCCCTCGGACACTGGGACCACCAGGGCAGGAGGCAGCCTGTATAATACACTTTGTATACATTACAAAGTGTATTATACATGTTGTAGCGGCGATCGTGGGGTTAATGACCTGCCGGCGCTTCCGAACGGCTGGCTGGTTGTCGTTGCGGGTGGGCGAAGCCAGTTGCTGGAGGAAGCGCGCGTCATCAGTGACGCCATCGCTCCCTCGGCATGCCGAAAGGACGCAACGCCCATGGGCGTATTGCGGTCCTTTCGGCGTCCACTTTGCCGCCGCCCATCGGCTGTGGGCGGTCGGCAAGTGGTTAAGTTGCAGGCACAGAAGTACTCCAATGCATTATTATTTCACTGTATTCTGGTAGTACTATTGTATCTCTCTGTGTGAGACAGGCCACTGACACAGAGAGCTGTGCATAATGTGATTTCTGCCCATTAGGGTTTAAAACCCGAATTTGCGTCAACTCATCACTTTTGTGGCCAGGAACAGTCTTTGTAGGTTTTAAAATTTGACTGCCCATTCAAGTCTATGGCGGTTTGCCAGATTCGCCTTTTCGCAAACATTTTGAGGACATTTGCATTCGCCAACGGAAAATTCTATGTTTGCGACATCTCTATTGCTGACCAGAACTCAGCTGAGGCAGTGCTTAGCAGCCCACTGGAAGCTGTTTCATCATGCGTCACACCATTGTCCCTCCTCTTCTACCTATGGTAGTAGTATGCGTCACTTCTGTACACCAGAAAAAATGTATCTGTACAGGGAGGGAGGCCAAATAGTTCTGTCCACAAGAAGGCAGGAGCAAAAATGTGCTGGTCACTAGGGAAAGTAAATTAAATAATTCAGAGTTGCCACAGAATTATGAAAATTTGTGCAGCTTGAAAATGGACCAATCCGATTCCACCTTGGCTTCATTTGATTAGTCTATTTTCAAGCTGCATCAATATGCAGATATCCTTTTCAATCGCATCGCATTGGCCATAACTACTGGTCAACTAACAATGGTAATTATTCACTAAACAATGTTAAAATTGTCATGTGCAGATATTACACTGCAATTTTAACGCGCATTGCACACATAGCACAACTCACATTATGTACAAAACGCTGCTGGATTTAATCGTTTCAAATAGACCAGATAATGTATCAAATGTGCAAGTGCAAGAACATTTGGGGAACAGTGATCTCAAAATGATAATAGCAGTAGGAGAACAGAGGCGCCAGCAGGATAAAAGCGGATAAAACTTTAAAATTTGCTGGGAGGAAGTGGTGGACTTACCTCCATAAAGCAGACACGAAAGACTGTCTGAATAGCAGCAATCACATTTATTAAATAGTACCCCAAAAAAGTGCAACGCGTTTCGCAGGCCCAGCCTGCTTCATCAGGCAATAAACGTGGGGACAAAACTGTAGACAAGAGACAGTACATTATGCTATAGTAAATTCTGCAGTTACAAATTTGCATATCAATATATTGCATATCATAAAGCATACCATATGAAAAATTGCTTCATGGAGATGGCATAAAAGAGTTGGGTGTACAAGTAAACAATAGGGTGTAGAGGCTATGGTGCTCGTAATAGTAATGGACTATGGGGTGTTTTGACACAGATTTGCAATGAGTGGTATTGGTAATGGAAAAGGGTATATGTCAGCAAGAGTAATGGGTAATAGAGCATTGAGAAGAGAACAGGGGCCAGAAATACAGAGTAAAGTGTGCAAATAAAATAACATAAAGAACTCCCCAGAATTTCGGCAATAGCAAGTGTAGCGCCTCAGTGAAGTGGTGAGGACACTCAACTCCTTTTATATACAGGTTCTTGCTAAAAGGGCCAATTGGATGTGTGGAAGGTGTTAGGTGGGCGGGGTTAGGGCGAGTGTGCAACCAGCCAATGGGCTCTCGCCACCTGATTCAGTGAGTTGGGTTTGTGGGAAGGGTGGGCGGGGTTAGGGCGGGCTTGTGAGTAGCCAATGGGCTCTCGCCACCTGTGTTCAGTGTATTGGGTAGTTGGGAGGCGGATACAGGTATCATGGTGACCAAATGTGCAGCTAAACAGCATACTGTCTGAATAGAGTGCTGGTTAAGGGCACTGCCTTTGACATGGGAGACCAGGGTTCAAATCCCGGCCAGGGCCAGTACCTACTTAGTGGTGTTTTGATGCTGTAAATGGGCAAAAGAAGAATTTAAGTAAAAAAGAATATGCAAAGGACTTTTTCAAGATTTAAATAAATATAATGATGATATAATGATAAATATAATTAGTATATTTGACAGAGGGATTGATGTGTATAAGTATTTAGCTGCCATCTAGTGGACCAAAAAGTTATGACCCGGTCCTAAGACACAAGCATAAATAGACATGTAAGAGCAACATAAAAATTAATAGAGACATATATAAAAACATATATAAAAAATAATAAATAATAAAACTTATTGGGACAAATAAAATAAAATAAAAAAAGTCATGAAAAAGACAAAAAAAAGGGTAAAAGAGAGCGGTCAAGATAAAAGAAAAACGGTATAGGAGGTATTTTAGTATATTTTTTCCAGAACTTCATTCAGACCCTCAGGACTGAGGGTTCTTATAGTTTGTATCCAGAACATTTCATATTTTTTAAGTTGTTCGAATGCGTTTGACGAACTTGCATCAATTGAGTCAATTAGTGTAATGTTGAAGAATTGTGGGTTGTTGGCGTGGTGAGTGCAGAAGTGCCATGATACGCTGTGAAGGGGGAATTTTTTAGTGATGTTTCTTTTGTGTTGTCCGATTCTGCTGCGGGCCAACTGTGTAGTCCTCCCCACGTACTGGAGTCGACAGGGGCATGAAATGAGGTAGATGACAAATTTAGATTCGCAGGTGAGGTGTTTTTTTTTATGGGATATTGAATACCGGTACTGGAGGACACAAAGAATGTGCAGGTGTTGATAAATTGACAGGCTGTGCAACGGTTTTTGTTGCAGGGGAAACAACCAGGCTCCTGTGTTTGCAGGGTGGTGGGTTGGTATGGTGTACGTATTTTACTTGGCGCTAAGAGATTGCGGAGATTTGGTGCTCTCCTATATGTAATTGATGGTGTTGTGGGTAATATAGGTCGTAGATAGGGGTCTTGCATAAGGATGTCCCATCTTTTTTTAGGATATTGCGGATGGACAGATGTTGGGCATTGTAACGAGTGATGAATCTGGGTGGACATGTAGTATTAGTAGGTTGTTTGGCAGTGGTAGGAGGGTTGGGATGTTTGGCTCTGTATCTTGCATCTTTGATCAGTTTTTTGGGGTAATGGCGGTCTGTGAATTTTTTGGTAAGGATCTCGGATTGAATGTCAAATTGTGATTGGTCCGTGCAGTTCCTATGTATTCTTCTGTATTGACTGTAGGGGGTGTTAGTAATCCAAGCGTGGTGGTGAAAGCTATTGAAATGTATGTAGTTGTTGGCATCGACTGGTTTGAAGTATGTTTTTGTCATAATGTGATTCGATTCTATGTATAAAGTGAGATCGAGAAATTCAATGGAGGAAATGTGGTGGTGGTGGTGTGTGAATTGGAGTCCTGCTTTATTAGAGTAGAGGTAACTGACAAAATGTGGAATGCATGAAGCGTCGCCTTTTACAGATGAAGATTAGGTTGTCAATATACCGCTTATATAGTACAATGTTGTCGGAAAACGGATGGTGTGTGGATAGTTTAAGTACTTCCAAGAGCCCCATTGTAAGATTAGCTCCCCATCGCGGTCCCACTTGTCTGATGGTAAATTTTTTCATTAAACGTGAATATGTTGTTTTTTAAGATGAATTCTGCACATTGCAGAAGGAAGGTTTGTTGTGTAGGTGGCATGGAAGGGTTGGTGGCTAGATAATATTGTAAAGCTTGAAGACCGAAGCAATGGGGGGTATTGGTATAGAGGGAAGTGACATCGCATGTTAGCCAGACATAATCCGGCTGCCAAGCGATGCCGCGTAGGAGTAGTATGAGTTGTTGTGAATCTTTGAGGAAGGAGGGAAGGGACTGTACGTGTGGCTGTAGGTGTTGGTCCAGGAATCTGGAAAGGTTGCTGGTGATGGAGTTGATACCTGAGATAATGGGTCTACCGGGCGGTTTTCGTAAACTTTTATGTATTTTTGGTAAATAGTATTAAATGGGGGTAATCGGTTGGGCGTTGATAATAACATTTCTTTCATTTTTGGTAATGATGTTAGACAGGAAGGCATTATTGATAATGGTTTTTAATGTAATTTCTAGAGAGGGGGTTGGATCTGTAGTCAAGGTTTCGTAATGTTTGGGATTGTCGAGGAGCCTGGCTGCTTCCTCTAGGTAGTCTGCGCGATAGTATGACAATGCCCCCCCCCCCCTTATCTGCAGGTTTAATAATCAGGTTATGTTTTGTTTGTAGATTTTTGAGGGCGTGGGATTCGCGTGGATTAAGGTTGGATTTGGCAGTGGGTAGGTCGTCCTGTAACGTTTGTAGGTCTTTAAGAACTAAAGAGTAGAAGGTTTCAATGTAGCAGCCCTTATAGGCTGCTGGGTAAAATCTCCCTTTTAACTGAGTAGTAATGTATTTTTCTGTGCTAATTTCAGGGTGAGAAATGGTAACATTGGGTAGAGTGTCATTGTTGGTGATGATAAGCGAGGTTAGGGCATTAACTTCAGTGGGTTTGAGGTTTTTGATGGCATCATGTCTTTTGAGTGTTAGTTTGCGGATATAACTATTGAGATCTGAGAAAAGTTTGAATGTATTGACTTGATTAGTAGGGCAAAAGGATAGGCCTTTTTCTAAGAGAGTAGTCTCATGGGTGCTAAGAATGTGGTCTGATAAATTGAAAATGCATCTGCTAATGTTTGTGGGGGGAGTGTTGTGATTATGGTTTGTTTCTTTTTCCTTTTCCCTCTACTTCCTCTTTTTCTATGTCTGGTAGTGGTCATTTGGATTTGTTGGTGAGTTGGAAAAGTACCTTCTCGGATCGTGGGCTTGGTAATTGGGTAGAGAGAATGTTTTGTGATAGTGCTGAGGGAAGTTCTAAAAAAGAGGGGGAAAGGGTGTGGTTAGCTGATTCACTGCTGGAGGTGGGGTTGTCAGTCGTTTGAAAAAAGGTTTTTATATCAGTTTGGAGTTTGTGTGAGTTGGTGGTAGTATTGACCTGGGGTGGATTGGGGTTTTGATTGGTAGATGATTGTAGGGTGGGGTGTATTATAAAGTCTAAATGGTCGGGCCCGAGTGGCAGATGCTAATCTGGGATGCTTGGACAGGTGAGTCAACGGTGGTTGTAACAGGTATAGTGGGAGTGGTATTTGAATTGGTGATGTTAGTGTCCTGAGTGGTTTTGAGCAATGTTGCCAGGGGGCCATTTGGTACAAAGTTGAATTGAATAGAGGTCTGGTGGTTTTTTTGCCGGCCCCAGTACGGGGGATGAGGTGATAGTTGTTTTCTTGTTGGTTTTAGTGCTATCACGAGCACCATAGCCTCTACCCTCTATTGTTTACTTGTACACCCAACTCTTTTATGCCATCTCCATGAAGCAATTTTTCATATGGTATGCTTTATGATATGCAATATATTGATATGCAAATTTGTAACTGCAGAATTTACTATAGCATAATGTACTGTCTCTTGTCTACAGTTTTGTCCCCACGTTTATTGTCTGATGAAGTGGGCTGGGCCTGTGAAACGCGTTGCACTTTTTTGGGGTACTATTTAATAAATGTGATTGCTGCTATTCAGACAGTCTTTCGTGTCTGCTTTATGGAGGTAAGTCCACCACTTCCTCCCAGCAAATTTTAAAGTTTTTATCCGCTTTTATCCTGCTGGCGCCTCTGTTCTCCTACTGCTATACCGTGTCCACCCCTGGTGGAGGGGTGATCTACCCCCTTTCGCATCTACAGAGAGTGACTTCTTATCCCTGAGTGAGGACAGGTCTAATCTCCTCACCTGCCTATACAGTGGTTGCCTTTGTGGTAACCCACGTTTGTGAGTATAATTTTCTCACGATAACCTTTACTTCATTTATGCTTAACATACTACACTATATTGGGCTCTCAGTTTCTCTACATTTTATCTCCCTACAAGCCTTTCTTGGCCGGTTCTACTACAGAACAAGCGAACATACACGCTGATAGAGCCTGATCATGAATTGCATCGAGGACAGATCCGTCCACCGAGATGATCTGCTGGCCCAGTTTAAACGAACTCCAGCTATCCCCACCGAACCAGACACCAGCCTAGTCGACAGTACCCCTCCAGCCCCATTTGTCGACCTCAAGCCCGTCTTCCAGAAACTGGAATCTGCACTCAAAGATGAGTTCTTCCATCTAGCAGACATTGCCATGCAGCAGACATACATCCTTCCATTCATTTGCCTATAACTTTATTACTACTTATCACAATGAAACAATCTATACCTTTTTATTTTTTTGCCACCAATTAGGCTTTCTTTGGGGGGACTTCTTGTTAAGAGTTATTTTAATCTAACTGCGTTTTAATGGGAATAAGAAGGAAAAAAATTGGAAAAAAAAATATTATTTCTCAGTTTTGGCCATTATAGTTTTAAAATGATACATGCTACTGCTATTAAAACCCACACATTTTATTTGCCCATTTGTCCCAGTTATTGCAACGTTTACATTTTTCCCTAGTACAATGTATGGCACTAATATTTTATTAGGAAATAAAGGTGCATTTTTTCAGTTTTGCGCATCCATCCCTAATTACAAGACCATAATTTAAAAAGTAATAGTATTATACCTTCTTGACATACATATTAAAGTTCAGTCCCTAAGGTAACTATTTATGTTTTGTTTGTTTTTTTAATTGTATATATTTTTTGAAAAAAAAAATTGGGTAACTATTGGAGAGTGTGGGAAGTAAGGGGTTAATTTTTAAATGTAAAAAAATAAATTTTTCGTGAATTAAAAAAAAAATGTTTGTAGATGTAATTTCACTATTTGGCCACAAGATGTCCTTGCGCATAACTTACCTATTTGTAGTATTAATACGCAAACAGGAAGTAATGCATGGACATGTAAGTATCGCTTTTCATGAATCACGGCACCACCTCAATGATGGCAGCGGTTATTCACCCGGGGACTAAGAACAATGATTGGGAACTGTGTTCTTATTTGTTGATCTCCCATCTAGAGGTTGGCGGCAAAACAAGCATGGCAACAAGCACAGGAGCGCGTGGGGGATGAGCGAGAGCGAGCAGCAGCAAGGGAGGTAGTTCATGTAAAGGGGGGTAAAGCAGGGATGTAGATACTTGTCCCGGGGGAGGGGAAGAGGTTAAACACTTAAGGACCATAGTGCTAAACCCTAAAGACCATGTCATTTTTTGCCAAAAGGGCCACTGCAGCTTTAAGGGCTCGCTGCAGGGCCGCACAACACAGAACACAAGTGATCCCCCCCACCAACAGAGGTTTCTGTTGGTGGGGTCTGATCACTCCCCAGATGTTTATTTTCTGACAAATATTTATATTTAAAAAGTCTATTTTTCTTACATTTTTTAACCCATCCGCCCTCCTTCCCCCGGCCAGCCTATCACAGCGATTGGCTGTGATAGGCTTCAGCCTATCACTGCCGATCGATCCTGTGTCTCACAGGGGGACAGTCCTGTCACACGGCTGTCCCCAGTACAGAGCTGTTGCAGATCGCAGCACTGTACAAGGTTTATAGGCAGCGGTTTTGCTGTCTAACAGTCTTTGAGCGGCAAGCGCCGATGGGAGCTACCAAGCAGGAGAAGCGCACGCAGACTGCACGCGATCTCCTGCAGTAGCCGGCCCCAGGATTTGACGCCAATTGGTGTTAGGCAGTCCTGGGGCTGCAGCCGCGGTCACGCCCATTGGCGTGACATGGTCATTAGGTAGTTAATAAATGCTTGTTGAATAATGAAAAAAACACATGAATAACCTAAAATTCAATTTACTTGTGGAAAACGGAATGCCAGAATGTGTGAAGCAAGTTTTAGCTATACATTCGGAGAGAATTGCTACCTGAACACATAGTAGGTTTGTCTCCAATTAAGGTACAGACACCACATATTCCCCTGAGAATGCAAGGTCAAGTCAGGGGTGTGTCAGCACAGAGATTGACACAATGGATTATTCCTTTAAGTGAAAAGAACATCACCATAGTACATGGTGCAAAAATATGTTCCTCAAAGGATGTAATATCAGGAAATCCATGTTTGAGCAGCGGTAAAAAAATTTTGTAGACTGGGCCAGATATTGGCAGGAAGATCAATACTGGACAGGTTTTGCGTTTTTTATTCCTCCGACTAATCAAACATACCTTTTCAAGCTCCCACCAGGTTTTTCTGCACATAGAGCAGAACTTGAAACAGTTTGATGGGTAATTCAAAATACAGATGAGGAAGTTAAAGAGAAACTCCGACCAAGAATTGAACTTTCTCCCAATCAGTAGCTGATACCCCCTTTTACATGAGAAATCTATTACTTTTCACAAACAGACCATCAGGGGGCGCTGTATGACTGATATTGTGGTGAAACCCCTCCCACAAGAAACTCTGAGGACCGTGGTACTCCTGGCAGTTTCCTTCTGTGAACCTTGTTGCATTGTGGGAAATAGCTGTTTACAGCTGTTTCCAACTGGTAAACAAGCATGCTGCAGCTACATCACCTGCCAATAGTAAAAATTTCACCATGTAATAAATCAGAATGTAAATCAGGGATGTAAAATTTTTTACAATAGGCAAATACTGACTAAATCATTTATACATAATTATTGTAAAAATGAAGCACTTTTTTATTACATTATTTTCACTGGAATTACTCTTTAACATTTACAGTGACAGTGTGTATGCAGCACATTTGCTATGTGACTACTTTCACATTAGGGCAAAAAGAGGAATGGTTGATATAACAGGGAAAACCATTCAGCAGTCAGAGATCCTCATGCAGTTATACCAAGTAGAGATGGCCCGAACTGTTCGCCAGAGAACTTCCGGGGTTTGCGATAGCGGAGAACCCCATCTTTTTACGGAAGTTCGATTTGCCCCCATAGTGCATCATTAGGGTCAACTTTGACCCTCTACATCACAATCAGCAGGCACATTGTAGCCAGGGCCGGAGCTACCATAGGAAAAAGTAGGCAGTTGCCCCAGGGCCCCAGAGCCTGTAGGGGCCCCCAAGTTGTCCCTCCCCATCTGAACTGTTGCTCCCCAGGGACACTGCAGAGTCTGTTAAGTTGGGGGATGATTGGGGGAGGGTCAGCAGCCAGCTCAGGGGCCCAGGAGGGAAATTTGGCTGCAACAAAGGGCCTCTGATGACGCTTTTTGGTCGGGGTGGTGTCTGTTGGGGGGCCCCCAGGCTAATCTTGCCCTAGGGCCCCATTGTTACTTGAACTGGCCCTGATTGTAGCCAAGCAGGCTACACTCCTTTATGGAGCCCCACCCCCCTTATAAAAGGCAGGCAGCGTCAGGCATTGGACTCACTCATGTGCCTGCAGTAATTAGAGAAGGGAGAGCTGCTGCACACTCTCATAGGGAAAGCTTAGTCAGGCTCTTGTAGGCTTGCTCCTTGCTGATTCTTATTGCTAAAAAAGCACCCCTCAACAGCTTATTTGAGAGCTAATGTTGTTCTTGTGAACTATTGTTTTTTTTTTGTGTGGCCCACTTGCATTATATACAGCCCTGTCAGTCAGTCGCAGCTGGCCTTTGGCCCCTTGGTGGTAATTACTACTGTGCCAGGTGCAGATTTGTAATACCCATCACTGCATATACCTACCTGTTGTTCACAGTGCACCCACCTACCTACGTGAGCGCACGCAGTGTCACTGTGCCTGTCCGGTACCTGTCTGTGTGTGACAGGTGCACATTATAATACCCATCACTGCATATACCTACCTGTTGTTCACAGTGCACCCACCTAATTACAGGAGCGCACGCAGTGTCACTGTGCCTGTCCAGTACCTGTCTGTGTGACAGGTGCACATTATAATAGCCATCACTGAATATACCTACCTGTTTACAGTGCACCCACCTACCTACTTTAGCACATGCAGTGTCACTGTGCCTGTTCGGTACCTGTCTGTGTGTGACAGGTGCACATTGTAATACCCATCACTGCATATACCTACCTGTTGTTCACCGTGCACCCACCTACCTACGTGAGCACACGCAGTGTCACTGTGCCTGTCCGGTACCTGTCTGTGTGTGACAGGTGCCCATTGTAATACCCATCACTGCATATACCTACCTGTTGTTCGCTTCAGTGCAACCACCTACCTACGTGAACGCACGCAGTGTCACTGTGTCTGTCCGGTACCTGTGTGTGTGTGTGTAACAGGTGCACATTTGTAATACCAGTCATTGCATAATTGTTCACAGTACCTGTGTGACCGCACGCTGTGTAATATACCACTCCGAGCATACCTGTTAACTGCACCTGTGTGACAGCTGCACATTGTATTGTAATACCAGTCACTGCATACCTTTCACTGGACCTGCGTAACTGCACATTGTATTAGTCAAGTCTGTGCATACCTTTCACTTCATCCCCCCGGATATGGATAAAACAGGTAGAGGCAGAGGCAGGGGCAGACCCAGAGGCAGGCTACCCGGCAGGTCTGTTCGAGGTCATGCTGACATGATTAAGTGCGGCTCTGGCCCAAAGTACAGTGCTCAGAAGAAGGCACGTTCCATCAACTCCCAAGATTGTCAGGACGTGGTTGACTATTTAACATAGAACACCTCATCTTCCGCAGCCACCAGCGCTACTACTAGCACCACATCCATTGCATTTGACACTTCGCAGGAGTTATTTGGTGGGGAAATCACTGATGCACAGCCATTCTTGTTACAACAAGATGAAGGCGCTAAGCAAGTTACACCACCTCATATGTCTGAGTTAGGCAACACTATGGATGTAACGTGTGAGGAGGAGGATGATGAAGTACCTGCTATTGGTGCAGTTTATGAGGTGTCTGAGGCAAGCAAAGCTGGGGAGGATGATTATGATGATACGGATGCCACGTGGGTTCCCAATAGAGGAGATGAACAAGGGGACAGTTCAGAGGGGGAGTCAGAGTGGAATAGGAGGAGACAAGTTGCTGAAAGAAGCAGGGGGAGCTCGTTGTCAGAAACAGCTGGTGGCAGTGTCCGGCGCCATATATCGCCACCTATGGACAGCCAGCCAACATGCCCGTCAACATCAGCTGCTGAGGCCACCATAGTGCCCACACCCCAAGGAGGCTCAGCGGTTTGGAAATCTTTTAGTGTGTCTGCCGTAGATCAGAGCAATGCCATCTGTTCTCTCTACCTCCAAAAATTGAGATGTGGAAAGGCCAACATCCACGTAGGGACAACTGCCTTACAAAGGCACATGCTGAAAAGGCACAAACTGCAATGGGAAGACCACCTGAGGAAAAGCAGCACACAAAAGAAAAGTCACTCTCCTTCTCCTCTTCCTCCTTTAGGTGCATCATCTTCAGTCGCATTCTCCCTTGCACCTTCACAATCACAGCCACCCTCCTCCACTCCGCCTCTCACCTTGAGCGGTTCCTGCTCCTCTGCCCTCAGCAGCAGCCAGGTGTCCGTGAGGGAAATCTTTGAGCGGAAGAAGCCAATGTCTGCCAGTCACCTCCTTGCCTGGCATTTGACAGCTGGCTTGGTGGAACTGTTAGCCTGCCAGCTGTTACCATACCAGCTGGTGGACTCTGAGGCCTTACGAAAATTTGTGGCCATTGGGACACCGCAGTGGAAGATGCCAGGCCGCAATTATTTCTCAAAAAGGCGATACCCAAACTGTATTGTGAAGTTGAGAGGCAAGTGGAGTCATCTCTGGCACACAGCGTTGGGTCAAGGGTCCATCTGACCACGGATGCCTGGTCTGCCAAGCACGGTCAGGGCAGGTACATTACTTACACAGCCCATTGGGTCAACCTGGTGACCGATGGCAAGCAGGGAGTAGTACGTGGCTGTGCAGTGGACCTGGTGACACCTCCACGGCTTGCAGGCAGGCAGGCCTGCTGCCACCTCCTCTCCTCCTGCTACATCCTCTTCGCTGTCATCCTTCTCCTCCTCCTTGGCTGAGTGGCAGTTCAACTCTACTGGTGCTGCAATCTCCTCTCCAGTTACACAGCCCCAGCTCCCCAGGGCCTATTCTGCATGCCATAATGTCACGCAATATTAGACATGTCTTGCCTCAAAGCGGAGAGTCACACTGGAACAGCTCTCCTGGCTGCTCTTAACAAACCGGTGGATCAGTGGCTGATCCCGCACCAACTGGAGACCAGCAACGTGGTGTGTGACAACGGCAGCATTCTCATTTCGGCTTTGAATTTGGGAAAGTTGACACATGTACCCTGCATGGCACATGTGCTCAATCTCATAATTCAGAGAATTGTGTCTAAGTACTCAGGCTTACAAGACGTCCTAAAGCAGTGCAGGAAGGTGTGTGGGCATTTCAGGTGGTCTTACACGGCCATGGCACGCTTTGCCGATATTCAGAGGAGAAACAACTTGCCGGTGAGACGCTTGATTTGCGATAGCCCAACTCGCTGGAATTCGATCCTCCTGATGTTCGACTGCCTGGTACAGCAGGAGAAAGCCGTCAAACAGTATCTCTACAACTAGTCAAAGGACACAGTCTGGGGAGATGGGGATGTTCTGGCCGAAGTACTGGACACTGATGCAAAATGCCTGCAGGCTCATGCGGCCGTCTGAGGAGTTGACAAACATGGTGAGTCGCAGTGAAGGCGCCATCAGCGACTTGTTCCCATATGCCTTCTGCCTGGAACATGCCGTGCGTACAGTGGTGGATCAAGTAGTGGAGCAGCGTGATCAGGAACAGGAATGGGAAGAAGAATTGTGGGATCAATTCTCAGCAGAAGCAGATGATTCCTCAACACCTGCAGCAGCACAGAGGGGGGGAGGAGGAGAAGGAGGAGGAAGAGTCGTTTGAGGAAGAGGAGTCAGATGATGAGGAAGGTGTTGTTTGTAAGGAGGAGGAGGAGGAGGAGGAGGCAGAAGAACAACCGCAGCAGGTGTCGAAGGGGGCTTGTGCTGCTCAACTTTCCTGTGGTATTGTTCGTGGCTGGGAGCAGGAGGAGATCTTAGCTGACATCACTGAGGGAGAGCAAGAGGAAATGGATAGTATGTCTGCATCCAACTTTGTGCAGATGGCATCTTTCATGCTGTCCAGCCTGTTGAGGGACCCCCGTACAAAAAACTCAAGGTGAATGAGCTGTACAGGGTGGCCACGCTACTATACTCTCGGTATAGGCACAAAGTGGCAAAGATGTTTCCAAATTACCAGAAGGCAGAAAGGATGCAGCACTTGCAAAATAAGCTGGCAACTATGCTCTACAATGCATTGAAGGGTAATGTCACAGCACAACGCAATAAAGGTACCACTGCCAGTAATTCTCCTCCCATGTCCACGCAGGCAAGGACAGTACGCTCCAGCGATCTCATGGTGATGTCGGACATGTGGACATTCTTTAGTCCAACGCCTCGCTTTAGCGCTTCCGGATCCACCCTCCACCAACACCTCGACCGGCAGGTAGCCGACTACCTGGCCTTAAGTGTGGATGTAGACACTGTGAGCAGCGATGAACTCTTGGACTACTGGGTGCGCAGGCTTGACCTGTGGCCAGAGCTGTCACAATTTGCCATCCAATTTCTGTCTTGCCCCGTCTCAAGCGTCCAGTCAGAAAGGACCTTCAGCGCAGCTGGAGGCATGGTCACTGAGAAAAGAAGTCGCCTAAGTCAAAAAAGTGTTCAGGACCTCACTTTTATCAAAGTGAATGAGGCATGGATCCCGGAGGGCTACTGCCCGCCCGAAGACTAAGTCCTCTCTGCCTGCACGCCGTGTGACTGCCTGCCCCATGACTAAGTCGCTCCCCACACAGCATCTCTGCCTGACTGCCTTCTCCGCCACCACCAACAGGGTCCAGGACTCCAGACGGATTCCTGAATTTTTAAGGTCGCTGCTAGCAGCGGCCGCTATAATAATTTTTCTGGTGCGTGTTCATGCCTGCCTAATTTTTTCTGGCTGCACTGCAGCTGCAACAACAAAACAAAAGGCATGTAGATGTGTCAATTCCCCTTTGTGATCGTTACCTTGCCACGGTGAAGGGGCTTGTGTATCACAATGAAGCAATGACTGCCGGCTATATGAGTGTGTCGGGGGGGGGGGGGGGGGGCACACCAAAGATAATAAGGTCGTTGCTTCATTGTGGACAGACCAAATTCGATCAGCTGGACAATCACTGTTCTGTCATTGAGCTACCTCAGCCTGGCGACCATATGGGCTTGAAAACTGCTATCACCTGCACTCTCGTCATGGTGCGCACCAGTCCAGCACGGCCGTCGCAACACAAACAGCTGTTTGTGGTGCGTTACACAGTGAGTTTGGTGTGTCAGTGTGAAGCAGTACTCTAATTAAACTCCCTGATTGACGTATACACATGCAAGATGTTTTAAAGTCCTTTAGGCCTCCAATTTAGCATGCAATGTAACTTCTGCCCTTAAAACGCTGCTTTGCGTCAAATCCAGATTTTTCCCCGGGACTTTTGGCGTGGATCCCACTCATCCATGCAAAAACTCAGATGTTAGACCCCTTGAAACATCTTTTCCATCACTTTTGTGACCAGCATAAATGTTTCTAGTTTTCAAAGTTCGCCTCCCCATTGAAGTCAATTGCGGTTCGTTGAAGTTCGTGCGAACCGAACTTTTGCGGAAGTTTGCGAACTGAAAATCGGAGGTTCGGGCCATTTCTAATACCAAGCAACCCTTCCTCCAGGGAATGAAGACATTCTCTTGGCAAATGTAAAGGTAGAGTAACTGGCAAAAAGGCTGCTATGGAGGGAAATATTCTCTATTCAGAGGAAATGCAGTTAATAAGTTAACTTTTTCAAAAGGGAACAGCAGGTTTCGGAACCCTGGTTCCTCCAAGAACAAAGGGAATATCAAAACATTGTTCAGATTTTAGAACAGACAGGACTTCAGGCAGAGCTGGTTTCGATCCATGGAGTTCTACGTCAACAAAGGAAAAATTAGTAAAATATTTGCAAGCACAACTGCAAAGGACTTTGCAGATGGCAGCTACAAACATGTGTCGTGCTGATCCAGTACATACTGCAGAAAGCGCACCTGCCACGTATGTTCAGGGGAGATGGGTGGTGGTAAGAACTTCCAGGCCAGGTCCGTAGGAAGAAAATTTTGAAGGTAAGTACAAAATCATAAAGTAGTGGAAAGGGATTGATCTCTAAATCCACCAAAAAGTAAGAAAAATTCAAAACTAATCATGATGCATATTGATCAATGGGGTTGATTTACATACAAAGTTTTCTCACGAATTATCTCACTTTACTTATTTTTCACCTTAACTGCAAGGAGAGCTAAAGCATGACACAAACAAATAAGGATATATTCAAACAAGAAGAATGTGAGCATACATCATTTGGCAATAAATATTGCTCTTTGAGGGTGTATACAGGGGGACAAGGTCATAGACCTAATGCTAAAACTGAACAACCAAGAGAAAGGCAAACCCTCTATATAAATGTTTAATGTAGTTTTAGCAATCAATCGGACCAAAAGATCATATGAGAGGTAACGTATGAATCTTGATTAAAGCCAATTAACATATAAAAACAATTAAAACAAGGCAAGCTGTAACCAAGCCTATATAAGGCCCCCAATAAATGAATTATAATGTTACAAGAGCACCGCAATCAATAAATATACAGCGATATAAATATAATGAGGTAGATTAATTATACAATATTCTCCCAAGAGGTTTGTGGTCTTGAAAGTCAACAGTGTTATAATATTGGTAATAATAATTTTAGTCAAATTAACCCTGCGCCACATACAAATAAGGAGAAAATGTACACATCTGTCAACATAGATACTGCTGTCAACCCTCACAAAATGCCACAGAGTATAAAGTGCCAGTGCCCTATACGACTTCATAGTTACATAGTTATTTGGGTTAAAAAAAGACATACGTCCATCAAGTGAACCAGAGAACAAAGTACAACATCAGCCTGCTCCCTCACATATCCCTGTTGATCCAGAGGAAAGCGAAAAACCCTTACAAGGCATGGTCCAATTAGCCCAAAAAGTGAAAAAATTCCTTCCCGACTCCGGATGGCAATCAGATAAAATCCCTGGATCAACATCACTGGGCATTACCTAGTAATTGTAGCCATGGATGTCTTTCATCGCAAGGAAAGCATCTAAGCCCCTTTAAATGCAGGTATAGAATTTGCCATAACTACTTACTGTGGCAATGCATTCCACATCTTAATCACTCTTACTGTAAAGAACCCTTTCCTAAATAGATGGCTAAAACGTTTTTCCGCCATGCGCAGATTATGTCCTTTGAGAAGGCCCAGGGACAAAAAGCTGATCCGCCAAGCTTTTATATTGTCTTCTGATGTATTTATACATGTTAATTAGATCCCCTCTAAGGCGTCTTTTCTCTAGACTAAATACACCCAGTTTATCTAACCTTTCTTGGTAAGTGAGACCTTCCATCCCACGTATCAATTTTGTTGCTTGTCTCTGCACCTGCTCTAAAACTGCAATATATTTCCTGTAATGTGGTGCCCAGAACAGAATTCCATATTCCAGATGTGGCCATAACTACAGAGTTAAACAGGGGCAATATTATGTTAGCATCTCAAGTTTTTATTTCCCTTTCAATGTATCCCAAAATTTTATTAGCTTTAGCTGCAGCAGCTTGGCATTGAATATGATTATTTAACTTGTTGTCGATAAGTACTCCTAAGTCCTTCTCCAAGTTTGATGTCCCCAACTGTATCGCATTTATTTTGTATGGTGCTAGATCATTTGCACGACCAAAATGCATGACTTTACATTTTTTAACATTGAATTTCATTTGTCATTTATGTGCCCATATAGCCATCCTATCCAGATCCTGTATGTCACTATCTTTCTGAGAGTTGATGATTCTGCGCAATTTTGTATTATCTGCAAAAATAGCAACATTGCTTTCTACTGCATCTACTAGATCATTAATAAGTAAATTGAAGAGCACTGGACCCAGTACAGACCCCTGTGGGACCCCACTGCTAACAGTCTCCCATTTTGAGTATGATCCATTGACCACAACTCTTTGTTTTCTGTCCATTAGACAGTTCCCAATCCATGCATATAGACTCTTCCCCAGTCCTTGCATCCTCAACTTTTGCACCAGACTTTTGTGGGGAACAGTGTTGAAGGCCTTTGCAAAGTCCAAGTATATCACATCTACAGCATTCCCAATATCCACATTAGCGTTCACTACCTCATAAAAGCTGAGTATGTTAGTCAAACAGGACCTGTCTTTAGTAAACCCAGTTGTTATCTATGCAAATTAGCCATTGAACTCCAGGACTTTCAAAGTCCCAGAGCACTCTGATAGACACTTGAGATAATAAGCTTTTTTTTTTCCTCTGCAGGGAAGATTGTACAGAGCAGGCTAGTGAACTTTTGAACCCATTTAGAATGCTGAGTAGTGTTTAAACTGCAAATATTAGAGAATGATGCAGTGTTATAAAAAACACTATATAACTAAAAATAAAAATATTAGAATATTTTCTTTGCTACTAAAATTCTAGTAATTATCCGTATTACACAACCAATTCATTATATCATCATTTTTTTCCCTGCTTCAGTGTCTCTTTAAATAATGGGAAAATGTGTGCTGTATGTCAATCTACTGGGACTGTGCCAGTTGAAAGAGTCCTAAAAGATAAGATAAAGGGGTTTATCTATGACTGAACTTAATTCCCGTAGGACCCGAGGATGCGTGCCATCCGGGCCAGGAGCCTGGTCTATTTTTAATTTATTTAGTCTTGCCTTCACTTCTTCCTGCGTTAAGTATTTAATATTACAGTTGGAAGATTGAGACTCTTCTGTCTGGAAAGTTGAAGTCACCCATAACTATGACCTCATTTTTACTTGCAGCTTTTTCAATCTGCTGTAGTAATTGCAGTTCTGCAGCTTCATGAATATGTGGTGGCCTGTAGCATATCCCAATAAGCAATTGGCAACAGTTATTTCCACCATGAATATTTGCCCAAACGGACTCCACATCTTCACAATCTTCATCCATATCATCGTTCAGGACAGCTGTAAGAGTTCTTAACAAAGAGACAAACCCCTCCACCTTTTATCCCTGCTCTATCCTTCCTAAACACATTGTATCCCTCTAAATTCGCTATCCAATCATGGCTTTCATCCAGCAATGTCTCTGTTATTCCCACAATGTCATAGCCTTTGTCAATCAGAATGAACTCTAGTTCATCCATTTTATTTGCAATGCTCCTAGCATTAGTTACCATGCACTTTATATTTTTACCACCACATTTTCCAATTTTGGTTACATGAAATGGGCTACTTAAAGTTTTACCAACCTCCTTACACTTTACACTGTCCCCACCCCCCTCTCCACCCCCCAAAATGTAGAACCTGTAGCCGACTGCAAAGTCTGTCCAGTTCTCCAGGAATCCAAACCCTTCCTTCCTACACCACTTATTTAACTCCCGAAGCTCCCTCTGTCTCTCAGATGCAGCGCGTGGCACTGGCAGTATTTTAGAAAACATCACCTTGGAGGTCCTTTTTTTAAGTTTATCTCCAAGTACCTGAAAATAATTTTTGAGGACCTTCCATCTCCCACTAACTTTGTCATTGGTGCCAATGTATACCATGACAGCCGGGTCTTCCCCAGCCCCACCCAATAATCTGTCAATTCTTTCCGCTACATGCCGAACCCGAGCACCCGGGAGACAACAGACTGTACGGCATTCACGGTTTCTTCGACAGATTACCCTATCTGTGTGCCTAATAACTGAATCCCCTACCACCAGTATCTGTCTAGCCTTAGCTGCACTCCTATTCCCTTTCTCGTTACAGCAGTCTGCCCCTTGGTTGCTAAGGGACACATCCTGCTGCAGCGTTGCTACTCCAGAATCATCATCCCCAATATTACAAAAACAAGCATACTTATTAGGAAGGGACAAATCGGGACTAGCCTCCCTGCCACTTTTTCCCCTACCCCTTCCAACTGTGACCCAACTAGCGGCTACCTCTGCTTCTTGCTCCGGTTTTACTCCACCCACCTCATCTTCACCGGTTCCATTCAGTGTCTGGATCGTGATTCTCAGTGTTGTGAGCCACTCATTTAGCTCTCTGACTTCAGCCTCTAATTGAGCAACACACACACACCAAGGGCAACAGTAAACACCCTCAATCTGCTTATCAAGGCATGCATACATGTTGCAGGATGTACACTGTACTGCATTGTCCAATGTGATGACTATTGTATGGGGAAACATTATTTAAAGTAAACTGTGGTGGTAAAAGATGAAGCGGGAGAGTGAGTGAAGCGGGAGTGGAGGAGAGGGAGAGTGAGTGAAGCTTGGGTGGAGGAGAGGGAGTGTGAGTGAAGCGGGGGAGTGAATGAAGCTGGGGTGGAGGAGAGGGAGAGTGAGTGAAGCTTGGGTGGAGGAGATGGAAAGTGAGTGAAGCAAGAGAGAGACAAGTAAAACTGAAAGACTACACCACAACGTGCCTACCACATTCTAACCAATGCAAAAAAAACGCAATATTGGTTGAAGGGAAAAAAAATAAATAAAATTATATATATATACAGTATATATATATATATATATATATATATTTATTTTTTTAGTCCCTACCTGTTGCTTAAAGTACTGCCCCCCCCCCCCCCCCCTCTGTGCCTGTGTTCTAATGCCTGTTTAACGCCTATGCCACTTGTTTCGAAGCCACTTAGTGAGCAAGCCACAGACTGAGCAAGCTCAGGTACTGAGTCCTGAAGCTGACCAAATATCTCCTGTTCCAGCCAATCCCCCTCCCCCCCCCCCCCCCCCCCTTTAGCTAATCCTCTGTCTGCTAAGCAAACTGGAGGGAAAAAAAAAAAAAAGGAAAAATATACGTTTAAAGACACTTGCTGCTCTAGATATCAGATGAACCGCAATACACAATTCACCAGACATCGAAACAGCAAAATACAATTTACCAACAGCAGCAATGTATTATAAGCAGGCATGCTCAAATGTACCCAAATTCGATTCAAGTACATTCAAATTAGGGTCTGGGTCAAATTTGGATTCGCTCGATTCGAATGGACTCGAATTCGATTCGGTTGCATTCATTCGAATCCGGGTCAGGGGAAAATTGGGCTGCAAATTCGTGATTCTAAACCCGCCGAATTTAAGGGTTAATTGCAAAGCCCCCTTAAATGCCAGAATCACCAAATTTGCAGGTTATGATAAGAAGAAAAGTGGGAGCCAGGGGAATTTTTTTTTTTCAAAAAGACCTTATACTTTGAGAAAATTGATTTTAAAATTTCAAAGAAAAAAACGATACATTTAAATGCTGGTCAATGACCGGTGGTGGGAAATATTTCCCAGCAGTTAATAGCGAAGGCCCCTTACATCCTAGCAACACCAAATTTGCAGGTTATGTTAAAAAGATAGTGGGAAACAATATATATTTTTTTTAATTAAAAATGTTCATTTTTGGGGAATGTTCTGAGTGTGGGAAATCTGAAAAACTGACGTGGGGTCCCCCCTCCCGAGCCTCTGTAACCCCTTGTCCCCCATGCAGGCTGGGATAGCCAGAATGCGGAGCCCCGGCCGACTGGAGCTTCGCACCCTAAACTATACCAGCCCGCATGGTCCATGGTATGGCGGGGCTCTGGGGGGGAGGGGCGGCCAAGCCTCCCCCTCACCCCCGGAGCCCTTGTCCAATCCATGGACAAGGGGCTCTTCCCCACCTCCGGTGCCCCAGGAGGAGGTGGGGGCGATGACTCCCTGGGGGGTTCATGGTGGCATCTGGGAGTCCCCTTTAAGAAGGGGACCCCAGATGCCCACCCCCCTCCCAGGAGAAATGAGCATAGGGGTACAAAGTACCCCTTACCCATCTCCACAAAGGGTTAAATGAAATAAAAACACAACGACGAGAAAAGTATTTTAATAATCTTAATTAACCAGAAATACTTACCTGTACCTTTAAAAAAAATTCCCACGGCAATATCCTCGGTAAATGATCCAACGTATACAGTATCCTCTATCTTGCGATCTTCAATTAAGTTGATTGAAGATCTCCCACGGCAATTAGCTATATACTATACCTTAGAATGCGTCCTTTGGGACGCATAGTGCCGGCTCCCGCTGTCCTCCCCGCCTCCTCACCTGTCACCCTCACCTCATTCTTTTTGATGATTAAATTAAGATTATTAAACTACTTTTCTCGTCGTTGTGTTTTTATTTCATTTAATGCTTTGTGGAAATGGGTAAGGGGTACTTTGTACCCCTATACTAATTTCTCCTGGGAGGGGGGTGGGCATCTGGGGTCCCCTTCTTAAAAGGGACTCCCAGATGCCACCATGAACCCCCCCAGGGAGTCGTCTCCCCCACCTTCTCCTGGGGCACCGGAGGTGGGGAAGAGCCCCTTGCCCATGGATTGGACAAGGGCTCCGGGGGGGGGGGGGAGGGGGGGGCTTGGCCGCCCCTCCTCCCCAAAGCCCCCCCATACCATGGGCCATGCAGGCTAGTATAGCTCAGGGTGCGAAGCTCCAGTCGGCCGGGGCTCCGCATTCTGGCTATCCCAGCCTGCATGGGGGACAAGGGGTTACAGAGGCTCGAGAGGGGGGACCCCACGTCATTTTTTTTTCAGATTTCCCACACTCAGAACATTTCCCAAAAATAAACATTTTTAATTTTTTTTTTTTTTAAATATTGTTTCCCACTATCTTTTTAACATAACCTGCAGATTTGGTGTTGCTAGGATGTAAGGGGCCTTTGCTATTAACTGCTGGGAAATATTTCCCACGATCATTGTCATTGATCGGCATTTAAATGTATCGTTTTTTTCTCTGAACTTTTAAAATCGATTTTCTCAAAAAGTAGAAGGTCTTTTTGAAAAAAAAAATGTCCCCTTGCTCCCACTTTTCTTCTTAACATAACCTACAAATTTGGTGATTCTTACATTTAAGATGGCCTTGTTATTAACCCTTAAAGTCGGCGGGTTTTGGGCGACGGTAACCGAATCCAAATTTGTGATCACGGGTTAAAATCCGTGATCACGGCCGAATTCGAGAGGCACTATTTGGGAAAATTTGATAATCCCCTGTCTGCTAAGCAAACTGGAGGGAAAAGAAAAAAAAAAGGAAAAAATATACGTTTAAAATCCATATTCACTCTTTCCATTTGTTATATTCCAAACATTCCATTAGTTCTTATTCTCACTCTTCCCTATAAATCTCTCCCCGAATCACATAGTCATGCTTAGTATATTGTCCCAAGAGGATCTAATTACATTTAGTTTATTAGATAGCGACCCCTTTTCCATAAATCCAATGCATTCCTCAAGGGATAACCCAGCAATCCAGTCCTCCAAGGTTGGAGTAACAGCTTCTCTCCATCTCTGCACAATCAGTCTTTTGGCCACCAAAATCCATATTTCTTTTAAATAGGGCCTACCATCTTCATCCCCTATCCCCAGAATCACCGATTTACTGCCCAGGTCTTTAAAAGGCTTGTTATCATCCCTGCCGAAAGATATTATGGCTGTCCACAGCTTTTTAATTTTGGGGCATGCCCAGAATATATGAGTCAGAGTACCGACATCTGCTCCACATCTCCAACATTCGTTAGACTTGCATCCCTTTATTTTAGCCATCCGAGCAGGGGAGAGGTACCATCTGTTTAGCAACTTGAGTTGAATTAGCTGGAGTTGATTGATAGGTATTAGCCAGATATTTTTTAAGGCTCTGGCCCAAAGAGCATTGTCAATCGATAAGCTAAGTTCCACTTCCCATTTTTCAGAGCTTTTTAGCGTTCTACCCTTACCAAACTCTTCCAATAAGTTGTAAAAGCATGAAAGGACTTTATTGGGTCTTTGGAGGCGTAGTATACATTTTTCATATTTATTGAGCGTTACCCTTAAAGGGAAGGTCCAAGCAAAGTAAAAAAATGAGTTTCACTTACCTGGGGCTTCTACCAGCCCCATGCAGCCATCCTGTACCCTCGTAGTCACTCACTGCTGCTCCAGTCCCCTGCTGGCAGCTTGCCGACCTCGGAGGTCGGCGGGCCACATTGCGTATATTTTTTACACATTCCCACTAGTGCAGGAACATTAACACATACATTTTTTACGCATTACTGGTTCAATGCGTACATTTTTACTCTTTTACTTTCTATATTATTCAGATAGCTTTGCATTTGTATAACTGCATAACTTCTGGGATAATAAACTTTCAATATGCAAATCTTTATTTCCTAGCAAATGTATAATACGTATGTCCGGGTCAAGATTACAGTGGGATGTGAAAGTTTGGGTAACGTTGTTAATCGTCTTGATTTTCCTGTATAAATCGTTGGTTGTTATGATAAAAAATGTCAGTTAAATATACCATATAGGAGACACACACAGTGATATTTGAGAAGTGAAATGAAGTGTATTCCATTTGCAGGACGTGTGCAAGAATTGTTTAACCTCCTTGCTGGTTATCCCGAGCTAAGCTCGGGGTAACCCGCGCAGGAGGATTGCTTAGGTCCCGCTGGGCCGCTTTTCACAATTTTTTTTTATTGCACGCAGCTAGCACTTTGCTAGCTGCGTGCATAACTCAATCGCCGCTGCTAACCGCCAATTCACCGCTACCCGCCGCGCTGCCCCCCCCCCCGACCTCTTGCGCAGCCTGGCCAATCAGTACCAGGCAGCGCTGAGGGGTGGATCGGGACTCCCTCTGATGTCACGACGTCGATGATGTCATTGCGATCGTCGCCATGGCGACGGGGAAGCCATGCAGGAAATCCCGTTCTGAACAGTATTTCCTGCTTGCGCAGATTGCCAGAGGCGATCGGAGTGGGTGGGGGGATGCCGCTGCTCAGCAGCTATCATGTAGCTAGCGCTAGGCTAGCTACATGATTTAAAAAAATAAAAATAAAAAAAAAGTGCTGCGCTACCCCCTTGCCGCAATAATTGGAAAGGCAAGGGGGTTAAATAGCATTAGGCAGGTACATCCATTTGGGCACTGTTGTCATTTTATTGGTTCCAAAACCTTTATAACTAATTATTGGAACTCAAATTGGCTTGGTAAGCTCAGTGACCCCTGACCTACATACACAGGTGAATCCAATTATAAGAGTATTTAAGGGGGTCAATTGTAAGTGCCCCTCCTCTAAATTTCTCTGAAGAGTAGCAACATGGGGGTCTCAAAACAACTCTCAAATGACCTAAAGACAAAGATTGTTCACCATCATGGTTTAAGGGAAGGATGCAGAAAGCTGTCTCAGAGATTTCAGCTGTCTGTTTTCAAAATTAGGAACATATTGAAGAAATAGAAAGACCACAGGCTCAGTTCAAGTTAAGGTTAGAAGTGGCAGACCAAGACAAATCTCTCATAAACATAAGTGACGAATGGTGAGAACAGCCAGAGTCAACCCACAGACCAGCACCAAAGACCTACAACATCATCTCGCTGCAGATGGAGTCACTGTGCATCGTTCAACCATTCGGCGCACTTTACACAAGGAGATGCTGTATGCAGAGGAAGCCTTTTCTCCGCCCACAGCACAAACAGAGACGCTTGAGGTATGTGAAAGCACATTTGGTCAAGCCAGCTTCATTTTGGAATTAGGTGCTGTGGACTGCTGAAACTAAAATTGAGTTATTTGGGCATAACAAGGGGCGTTATGCATGGAGGAAAAACGACACAGCATTTCAAGAA
>NC_090646.1:305056836-305109336 GCF_040937935.1 Hyperolius riggenbachi | reverse complement strand
AGGAAGCTGAACCAGTCATCAGAGCTGCAACTGAATGTAAGTAACACACTTCCCAGAATCCCAATTTTTTTTCCTCAAGGTGCTATTATACTAACACTATTTTTTTCCCTTATCTATGCCTAACCCCAGCCATTTCAGACAGACTCCTAACACTAATCCTCCCCAATCTATACTTAACACTAATAGGTCCCCCTATAGGTGCCAATGTAAAACATCGCTAATAGCAGCTATACCAGATAAAATAACTGACACTGCCCACTATAGAAACTACAGCAATAAATAGCTGATGCTGTGGCACCCACTATTTTTATATTTATAGCTGTTCTATTTATAGCAGCAGTTTCTGTAGTGGTTGGTCCTGTCAGGCACCATTTTATCGGGTGACTTTGGCATCCAAATTTACTGTTATAGCCGATATTAGCAGGCGTTTTACATGGGTGCCTATGGCGGCACCCAAATTTATCAGCATGCACTGTGTCCATATTTATTGATCCCTCAGAGAAGCTTCTGTCACCCCAGGTAACTACTGCTGTGAGAAAGGCACAGTTAAGGAGAGGCCACACTTTTGTCCGTGGAAAACACTGGTGTTTTCTCATGGACAATTTTTCCCACCCTTTGCAAACATTAAAGGAAGTGATAAGCTTCTTGTATGCTCTTTACAATGATTGCTGTTATAGTAACAGCAATCATTGCAGTTTAACAAGGCAATGATCGATTAGAGGGACCACTTGGTCTCTTGCACTGATCGGTGCTGCCGCATGGGCGCGTGTGCCCGCGTGTAGGAGTGTGCACGATCGCCTGTGGCAGGCGGTTTTTGAGTGGATGTAGCTCCTACGTCCTGGAGGCATGAGTGGCCTCTTTTTTGGACGTAGGAGCTATGTCCTAAATATTTAAAGAGAAATCGTGACCAAGAATTGAACTTCATCCGAATCAGTAGCTGATAACCCCTTTCCCATGAGAAATCTTTTCCTTTTCACAAACGGATCATCAGGAGGCTCTGTATGGCTGAAATTGTGGTGAAACCCCTCCCACAGTGTTATGTCCTTGGTCATGGCCCTGACAGTTTCTTGTCTGTGAACCTCATTGCATTGTGGGAAATAGCTGTTTACAGCTGGGTCCAACTGCCAAAAAGACAAGCAGCAACTCCTCCCACTGACATCACCTGCCAACAGTAAAAATATCACCATGTGATAAATGTCAGACTGTAAATCAGGGAGAGGAAAGATTTTACAATTGGAAAACACTGACTAAATTATTTATACAAAATTATTGTAAAAATGAAGCACTTTTTATTACATTATTATCACTGGAGTTCCTCTTTAAGTGATTGAATAAAAGCTTACTAAGCGCTAGTTCCTCAAGTGGTCTCTAATGTATAGGGTTTCAGCCTGACTGATCTGTTCTGACAAATCTTGAATATGCTTCTTTTTTCCCCTTAACACCTTGCAACTGCCTGGATCCGAGCTCCGTGCAGGAAGGCCTTTTAAAGTGTTCCAGACCAGTGTGCAGTTATTGTCATCGGTGTATGAAGAAGTATTTTTACACCCTTGTTTTGTAAGGGTGTTATCACTTGCCTGTAAATCCAGCCAGGATGGGCTACATTTCCAAAATGTAAATGGAGAAGGGATGCCCCATTGTAGTGTTAGACTCAGTGGGGAGTGATCAGAGATTAGGTGTGGGAGAATAGTCATGTCAGTCACTTGCGAGAGTAGGTAGCACATGAAGAACAACATGTCTAGGCGGGAGAGGGAATTGTATATGCTGGAAGCACACGTGGAGCCATGTGTCTGTGTGTTGCACAGTCTCCATATATCAGTCATGTTTATTTCAGTCATAGAGTTGAGCAAACTCCATCGTCTAATTGGCCTGAGAGGGAAGTCTAGCTATAGCGGGATTACATACATTGTTGAAGTCACCAATCCACATTGCAGAAGTATAATTTTCCTGTGTCTCTGCGTCCTGTTTTGTCCCTGTGTCCGTGCTTTTTTGCACTGCGCATGTGCAGGGAGGGACGCAGAGACACTCGAGAGAGCTGGGCAGCAGAGGACAGGTCCCGATGGGGGGAGGGTCTGTGAGCGCGCGGGCATGAGCGGATGCGCGCATGTGCAGCGCGCCGCAAAAGAGAGGCCACAGCCTGGTGCCTGATTTTAAACGGGCCTTAGGCCTAGTTTTAGAATAAACTTAATCCCTTATTTTAGTGCAGCTGAGCTGTATGGAGGAGGTATATAAAGTGCTAGGATCAAAACCGGTATGCTTACGATGTCACATCTAAGAAATATGTATCGACTCAATGGATCTGTCCCAACCTCTATGACATTAAATAGTACATTTCTACTAATGAGAATGGACACCCCTCGGGAGTACTGTGAGAAAGGTGCATGAAATGCCCAGCCAATCCATCCTCTTCGTAAAGACATGATTTTACTGCTTAATATATGCGTTTCCATAAGAGCCACTAAGTTTGGTTTGGGACTTTTCAAGTACTGAAGAACAGTTCGATGCTTTACTTTGCCAATGAGCCCCCTGACATTCCACTACAGTACTTTAAACGCTTCCGGACCAGCGTGGTTGAAATCTATGTCCTGCTTGTGGCTGCGCGGCTCTTACAGGACATAGATTTTAACAATTGTCGCCGCGCGGTCACAATGCTCCCACCGATCACACTGCTCTGCCCCTGCCACAACCCGCTCACCCTGCCGTCAATATGACCACAGAGCTCTGTGAGCCGGTCAGGAGCCGATGGAGCCAATGAAAGCGGCTTCTGACCGGTGCACAGAGCTTTGCTGTCATAGAGACAGCAGAAAGAGGGATGGTTGGTGATATTAACTTCCTGTTTGTGGCACATTAGTATATGCGCGGGGGGGGGGGGGGGGGACTTTTCAAGATGGGTGGTGACCATGGTGGCCATTTAGAATCCAACTTTTGTTTTTTCAATAGGAAGAGGGTCATGCGACACTTCAAACTTATTGGGAATTTCACAAGAAAAACAATGCTGTGCTTGGTTTTAACGTAACTTTATTCTTTTATTAGTGATTTACAAGTTTCTGAAAACTTATAAAATGTGTTAATTTTGCTGCCAATTGTTAGATTGTCAATGCAACCCTCTTCTCCCACTCTTCACACACTGATAGCAACACCGCAGGAGAAATGCTAGCAAAGGCTTCAGTATCCGTAGTTTCAGATGCTGCACATCTCGTATCTTCACAGCATAGACAATTGCCTTCAGATGACCCCAAAGATAAGTCTAATGGGGTCAGATCGGGAGACCTTGCGGGCCATTCAACTGGCCCACGACGACCAATCCACTTTCCAGGAAACTGTTCATCTAGGAATGCTTGGACGGCATGTTCCCTGAGTTTTTCCAGCAAGAAGGTGCACCACCACATTATGGGTGTCAGGTCCGAGCAGGGAGAACACATATACTGTATATGCACACCTACTCAGGACTTACCAATTCGAATCAGAGGTAATTGGAGCAGATTTATCACAACCAAAAGAAAAAAAAAGCGGCACACATATCATTTGTTTCACTTTTGCAATAGTTTTCCTTCCATTTTGCATGCACTTGTGTTGATAAATCTGCCCCATTGTCCTGTCTGATAATAAAAGCCTGTATTTAAGTATTACAGTCATATGCAGCAAATACATACCTGTGTGTGCTAGATGGATGTGGATGCAGCTACGCTGTCTGTCAGCAGATCTTGTCCCATGTGGCATGTGCTTCTCCGCCTGCCATGTGCTTCCTGCCTCCTCCCTCCAGCTTTAGAGAACATGCCAGAACATTCTCTAGCTCTTGTCCTATTAAGTATCCCCATCCACTAACAGCCAGAGCTCTCCTATCTCATATTTTCTTCTAACAGAGCATGCCCCAGTGATTTCTGGCCATCTATAAAAAACAAATCTTCAATCTCACACTGGCATGTTCCCAGTTAAATGCACTAGTATGGGGGAGGGGAGGTCTCAGCTTGAGAGCAGGAAGGAGTCTGCTGGCATTAAAGATGAGAAGCAGCAAACAAGTCAGCAAGAAAGTATTCTGGTCCCAGCATTCATCACAGATTTTTGGAAGGCAAAAGATACAGAATTGTTTTATGCTTGCTTTGACTACCCGCGACCCAACCCACAGCTCAAATCAATTCAGGTACCTGCACCCGACCCGCATTTCGGGTAACCCGCGGGTACCTGACCTGATGCAGGCCTCTAGTTTGGACCCATCACGTGGCCCTGCCCAGTTTGTCTTGCAGATCCATCAAGGCATGCCATGATGTATATTTGAAGTGATCCATCATTTTACACAATTCTGACGTAGAGAAGGCATGAAAAATAAACTATTTCCATATTGTAAACAGCGTCTTTGTCAATTTTTCCTTATGTTGCAAGGCATCTAGTTTGTCTATGTTAAATATGTGAACAAAGTTCCCCCTTTAGGTCCCAAAAGATTGGTGAGATTGCTTGGATCCATTTGTTAAAGATGTCTTTTTTAGCTGCTATCAACAACAAATGCATCAGCCTAGTAGAGCCTTTAGGATTCATATTCAGCTTAATTTCAGTGGCTTCCTCTTCATCCTTATAGTGGAACAACAATAACTGTGGAGAAACCTCTAAATTGACACTGCAGACCTCTAAGATATTCTACTGTACTTTCCCCCAAACCGGGGAGATAGGAACACAAGACCATAGCCAGTGATAGATGTCAGCATTCAGCTCCTTACACTTAGGACAAAATGGACTACAATATGAAGGGGGGGGGGGGGGGGGTGTCTATCATACTTAATATTGTAAGCGTACTTCCCCTTGTTAATCATTTTGAAATGAAACTCTCCCCTTATCTAGCTCCATATCAATTTCTTAAATAGCAAATTTCCTTCAACTATCTTTTGCCCTATATTAGTGTCATCAATACTTTTGCATCAAATTTTTTATTTCACCTCTGCAGTACTTTCTAGACCATTTTCCAAGACCCTATGGATGTCTGCTAAGGCCAATTTAGTACTGTAGGTGAGAAAAATAAATTAGTAATTTATAGATCGCAAGGTCACGCACTACGAGTGATGAAACAAAAGAACGCAGTTGGGCATAGAATAAGAATTGGTATTGGGGTATCCCGAATGATCTCTGGAGCTCTGCAAAGATATTACATCAATTTTCCTCTAAGCACAATACATTCCCTAGCTTAGCAATACCCTTATCTTACCAGTCACTAAACCATTTATGCAGCTTACTAGCAGAAAACCCTGGGTATCCCCACAATGGCATATACTTGGAATTGGGCTTTAGCAGGAAAAATTGTTTCCTCAGTTCTTTCCAGATGCTCCAGGTTTCACGCATCAGTCTACTGGCCTTTAATTTCATGGGGAGGTCTATTTAGGGTGTATGCAGGACAGCAGCAAATATCCAGTGCTCAGCAAATGCCTCTTCCAACTGGTTATTAGAAAAGATGCTTGTCTGGCAGACGCAATCTCTCACATGCTTAAATAGGCATGCCAAATTATACCTGTATATATTCTGTAGCCCTAAGCCCCCATTCTCTTTTGGAAGTTGTAGTTTTGATAGAGCTCTTCTTGATTTCTTTCCCTTCCACAGAAACCTAATGAACAATTTCTCCAACTGTTTAAAATCAGTATTTCAATAGTAATGGGATCGTTTGAAGTGGGTACAGTAATTTACCCATGCAAACTGATCATTTGCAGCCCTGTCCGTAAGATTTATTGGTAAATTCTCCCATATGTGTAATTTGTCCTGATCAGTAAGCCAGCACCTATTCACTAAGCATTCCTGGGCTATACTCCCTAACACTGCTACTGCCTACTGAGTGCGCTCTAGTGGCTGCCTTGCAAGCATTTTGAGTCCAATAGGAAAAAAGTGCTATATAAATATAGAAATTATGCTATGCCAGAGCCCTGCAAAATGACCTCCAGCGGGCCACAAATGTGCATGTGTCTGCTTAAACGGTCAGAAACCGACTCCATGAGGGTGGTGTGAGGGCCTGACATCCACTGGTGGGGGTTGTGCTTTATAGCCCAACACTGTTCAGGACGTTTGGGATTTGCCAGAGAACACCAAGATTGACTAATTCACCACTGGTGCCCTGCGCTCTTCACAGATAAAAGCAGGTTCACACTAAGCACATTTGACAGACATGGCAGAGTCTGGAGACGCTGTGGAGAACGTTCTGCTGCCTGCAACATCCTCCAACTTGACCAATTTGGCAGTGGGTCAGGAATGGTGTCGGGTGGCATTTCTTTGGGGGGCCGCACAGCCCTCCATGTGCTCACTAGAGGTAGCCTGACTGCTATTTGGTACCATGATCAGACCCCTTGTGAGACCATATGATGATGCAGTTGGCTCTGGGTTTCTTCTAATGCAAGACAATGCTAGACCTCATGTGGCTGGAGTGTGTCAGCAGTTCCTGCAAGACGAAGGCATTGATGCTGGCCCTCCCGTTCCCCAGACCTGAATCCAATTGAGCACATCTAGGATATCATGTCAACACGTTGCACCACGGACTATCCAGGAGTTGGTGGATGCTTTAGTCCAGGTCTGGGAGGAGATCCCTCAGGAGACCATCCGCATCCTCATCAGGAGCATGCTCAGGCATTGTAGGGAGGTTATACAGGCACGTGCAGGCCACACACACTACTAAGCCTCATTTTCAGATTTATTTATTCGCCAGGTACAGAGGGTTTGTATGTGGAATTATTTCTTGCACAGTCAAGGTCAGTAGTACAGTAGACAGATATGCAGTAGTCCTACAAAAGACAATAAAATAACAACGGTATAATAGACAGATATACAAGTAGTACCGTATATACTCGCATGTAAGCTGACCCATGTATAAGTAGAGGTACCTTTTTTCCCTCAGAAACCATGAAAAAGTGACTCATGTATAAGCCCCCCCCCCCTCCCCCCCAGAATAGCCCCCTGCACAGAAGCCACATGTGCCACCAGTACAAGTAATTTCTTCTCACCATAGCCAGATGTGCTTCAAGGATGATACAGCTCTGTCTCAAGAAGCCACTAGATGGTGTCATAAATATGAGACAGCGATTGCTGCACAGGAAGAACACCTGATCATTGCACCACTGGCACATTGCTTGCATGCACTAAAAGCTAGGGGACACAGGTAGTCTTGAGCAGCGCACTCTGCACACAGAGGTTGCGGGGTACGGACACGGCAGGGCAACAGCAGGATCACTAGTGCTAGATCCTTACACTCCTCTTCCAGTAACAAAACCTGCTCCACCATCTGTTCTGCTCCACTGACTCGCATATAAGCCGAGGGGGCAACTTTTCAGCACATTTTTGGTGCTGAAAAAAAAAGGCTTATACGGGAGTATTTAAGGTATATACAGGAAACCGTGATAATACAAGATAAAAGCAAGGTATACAGTGTTGTGTCCCTAGATTAAAGGAGGGGTGATTGGGAGAGATTGGTTAAGGAGTTAAACAGCGTGGGGAAAGGAGTTCCTGTGTCTAGTGGGTTTGGTGGGTAGGGACCTGTAATGGCGCCCCAAGGGGAGAAGATCCAGATAACTGTTGCCAGGGTAAGAGGGGTCTTTTGCAATTCTGATGGCCCTGGAACACAGTCTGGAGGAGTAGAGACGGTCAAGTGGTGGGAGGAGGGTGCGGATGATCCTCTCTGCTGTATTTATGACTCTTTGTAGCTTATACCTGTCGCAAGCAGAGGCCCCTACGTACCATACGATGATGGTAGAACATATAATCAACTCGAGTTGTAGCAAAGTAGAAGCAGGTAAGAAAATCTTGGGGCATTCCAAATTTTTCAATTGACACATTAAGAACAGTCCTTGTTGGGCTTTCTTCTGGTTTTTGGTGACATTCTCCCCCCACCTTAGGTCACTGGAGATGGTGGTTCCCAGGAAGTGGGCGTATGGGACTCTGGCAACCCCTGTATCTTCGATGAGGACCTGGAGGAGTTCAGGTTTTTTTCCTGAAGTCAATTATTAGCTCCACAGTTTTAGCCGTATTTAGCACAAGCTTGTTTGGCTTGCACCATTTGCAGATATTCTCAATCTCTTGGCGGTAGGGTAGGCTTGTTCTTCACTCTTTTTAGTAGCCTTCCTGGCGGTATTGACGAGCCTGGCTCGTCCACTGCCAGGGAGATTTCCTGTTTGTCTGCCCCGCCGGCTTCATTTTTCCCTCATCAGAGGGATTCCCCAGGATGGCTGGATGCCTGATTGCACGCTGCGGGTAGCGATCTGTGCTACTCCCAGCATGCAAGAACTAGCATCCAGCCACCCTGGGGAATCCCTGGGCAGCGGGGCAGAGTTCTGCAGGGCTGGCAGGGGCTCCCCTTCTATGCGGTGGGCAGGTGGTCCCTTCTATGTGGCGGGGGGTCCCTTTCTGTATGGTAGTTGTCCCCCTTCTGTGCGGGCTGGTGGCCGGGCAGGGGCTCCCCCTCTATGCGGTGGGCGGTCCCTTCTGTACGGGCTGGTGGCCGGGCGGGGACTCCCCCCTCTATGGGAGTAGTCCCCTTTTATGCGGGCTGTGGGTGGCTTCTCTCCCTCCCTCCTACCATCTCCCTCCCTTCCGTTCCCCTCTTCTTCAAACCCCCCCCAATCTTTAGCCCTTTGAGGTCTACTCACCCGAGGGCCCTCTCCAGCGGCGGCAGCAGCACTTACACAGAGAATGAGACTTCGCCGATGGAGGAGGAAGTGCTGCTGCCGCTGCTGGAGAGAGCCCTCGGGGGAGTAGACCTCAAAGGGCTTCAGATTGGGGGGGGTTTGAAGAAGAGGGGATCGGGAGGGAGAGGAGTGTTATAAATCACCTTTACTTCGGCACCAGCACCCCTTTAGAGGTGTACCTCACAGAATGTGAGCTGACTCGACTCTCCTCACAGCAAGCATTATAGGAGATAGAACTTCTTTAGGCTTCCAAGTTGTTTATTCAGTAAACAGATATACAGATACAGTTCGTTACATCTTAGCAAAGCAAATTCTTCTGTTTAAGTCCGTTGCGTTACAAGCTCTTGACTAACATTCCTCCTGAATGTTAGTCAGTTATCTTCTTTCTACACTACGTTACATCTAAACTAAGTATATACAGCATACAAGATAACTAACGAGACATAAATAAATATATATAAGTAAAGGGTTCCAGCCAGTAGATAGAAAGCAAGAGTGCCCTCCGTTGGCAACTCATGACCTTTTAATACTGACCAGGAAAGAGTTAACTGTCATCATCGGAACCATCTATGATTGGTTCAGATCCCTTGTGATGTCCTGATACACACCTACTCAATCAATATTCTATGATCCCGTGGCCTAGTTGCAAGGAATTTGATATTGATTAAACATGGCTGTGTTTACTGTTCTTGTGGTGTACATGTTAAGGTCAGTGAGACCTGTGGCCTTGTCCATAGAACAGCTTCTTGGTATGTCCTAGTTCTGCTGACAGAACTGTAGATTTTCTCTCTAAGAGAAAATCCCCTTAAAGGGTAAGTCTGCACCCCAAGCCTTTTTGACTAACTCAGTCCAAATCACTGAGGCCTACCTAAATTATAACAATCCCCCCTAAAAAGGCTTGATCTGCAGATCCCTACTTCTGAACCCAAAAGTACCCCTTTTCTTTTCTCTGTTTCACTTTTCGATGCTCGTGCTCACACCTTCTCTGCTCTAGGTGGTTATCCCTAGGAAAGAGGGCAAGACCTCTTGGTCTTCCTGTAACCAGGCTCTCTGGGAATGCCCTACTTCTAAGTCCCTCTACACCACATTCCCAGCATTTGCGTCACTTGCGTATCACTTACAAACTTGCATGATCACAGAAAAGTGAAACTTGTTTGTCTGTTAAACATCGGAGCAGTGCCAGGTGTCTTCTAAAAGAATGCCTTTATACAATCAGCTCCATCGTAGGTACTGCTACAACGTATACCCGTAACCCCTTATATCACTTAATTTGAAATATTGGTTCATGAGATTGTTTATGAGGCACCAATCTCTTCACCAGGTTAATTTGTTTTGCGTAATTTAACACACAACCTCATCTGGATAATGATGCCCAAAGTTGTCATCCCCGTCCTGACGAACAGTGGGTGTAGGAAGGAATTTTGAACTGCAGAGGCCCAGTCCGAGCGTCCATGGAACATCGCCAGAAACCTTTTCCACCAGGTCAGACTGGAACTCACCTGCTTATATTTGTGTTCTACCTCGTTAAGATCACCTGGATCATGGTGAAATCTTACCTCTAACTTAGTGTTCTGTTTGTTTAACCGTTGTAACAAAGTGTGGTTGTCTTGGGTCAAAACCTGTTCCCATTTGTCCCATGTTGTGTTATCTTTCAGGAGGGGAACTTCCCGTGAAACTTTGAACTTTAGAGTTCTCTTAACAATTTGAGGAATAACGTCATCAAACTTGGATGACTTGATCCATATGGGATCTCCGCTCACACAATACGTTCCCCGTGAAAGATCCACCTTATCGGAACAATTATGAAAATGTACCTTGAATGTGTCATTAGACATTATGTTAAAAAATCAACCCTTTCCTTCAGCCACCGGAACTACCGGTTTGGCTTCAGGGCGGATCTTTTGAGTAGTAGCATCGCATTCTGTGTTATTGAGCCAGCAGGCTTCTTCACTAAATTTGACTTGCCCCGGCAAACACAGGTACCTTTGTGAGAATTGCCAGCATGATGACAACTCTACTTGTTTCACCTCCCCGTCTAGCACCAAAAAATGTTGACCTCAGTCTCAGGTCATGGTGTAAGACATGTGTTGAGGTGGGAACTACGGAAGTAGCGGTGCATAAAGAAATGTTGCACCCTTTCCATTTGTTCACCCAAACATCTCGAAGCTTCCATGCAAAAGATCCTTTTCCAGAAAAATCGATATACCTCTCCTTGTCCAATCTCAGTTGTACAGGATCTTTTAGCATCTCCCTGACAAAATATGTCCCCAACTGTCCTGATTGGACCTCTTCCCGCCTTATGTCCTGAGGCATAATGCGTACCTGAGGTTGGGAAGACTGTACTCTCTGCAATCTTTCAATTAAGAGTACCTCTTCACTTACCCAACTAGCATGAGGATCAGTGGCTGCATATGGACTGTGTAATATTGTCCCCTGTTGTGACCCGTGTAGTGAGAATGGGGTTCCCTTTGTTGGCTTTCCCTCCCCCAAGATCGCTCTCCCCTCCCTCTGTCACCTGGAAATGTGGCTTGATCTCAATTTTTTACTTCTTGTTTCGAGAACCACAAACCCTCGGCTTTCCAGCCTTTACGTGTGTATAGTTGTTCCAGAGACACCCTCTGTTGGTAACTCCAGAGTGTGATGTTGTCCCCTGCGTCTCTCCTGTAGGAGAAGTGACGCTTACTGCTCGTTCCTCTCCAATCTGGAACCATCTCACTCTGGATAACCAAGACAAGATACTCCTGAACCACACACTCCACCTTTTGCATGTACCCATTGTACTGCACTGTACCTTTTAACAAAACTTTGGATTGGTACCTTGATTCTGGGAGTGTGACATTCCACAGCAGATTTAAGCTGCTGCTAACCTCACACTTCCAGCACACTTGACCCTCGATACCTTTCACCAACATTGTGCCATGAAATTTGTTTCCACCTGGCACAAGTGCTCTTGTCCATCCCTGCTTGGTCCATCTGTGCCAATCAGAGGGAGGTGGGAAAGGATCCGTACCTTTGTCTCCAAACATTAACATGCTTGGGCCTTGTGTTCTCATTAACCCCTTATTGTTCATAAGAATGTCCTCTCCTTGGTCTCCTAGGATGGAATGGCAGCCTAGTATCACAATCAGCACGGTACTCTGCATTATAAAAGCACCTCCTTGGGAAAGTAAAACATTAGCAATTTGCATTATGCTTTGCTCAGTCAGTTTTTTTTAGTCTCTTTCTGATCTCAGAAATCTCGTTTTTCAGTCTCTTTCCGATCTCCGCAATCTTGCTGTTCTCCAAACACAGATTGGCATCTGGAACTTTTCGCTTATCCGACTGACATCTCCATCTTTGCTGCCGGCACTGCAGCTGTCTCGATTCCATATTGCCAAACTCCTGAAATCGAAATACAAACAAATCAATTCTTATTAACGATTTGGGATTTGCCCTGCGGCTTGTACTCTGTACACTTTAAAGAGAGTCTGAAGCGAGAATAAATCTCGCTTCAGACCTCATAGTCAGCAGGGGCATGTGTGCCACTGCTAAAACGCCGCTATCCCGTGGCTAAACGAGGGTCCCTGACCCCCCCCCCCGAAATCCCCTCCGAGCAGCGGGGGATCTCTTCCGGATTGAGGCAGGGCTAACCGCCGCAGCCCCGCCTCACGCACGTCTGTCAGAGCGTATCTCCGCCTCTCCCCCGCCCCTCTCAGTCTTCCTTCACTGAGAGGGGCGGGGGAGAGGCGGCGATGCGCCGCTGATAGATGCGCTGTGAGGTAGGGCTGCAGCCGTTAGCCCTGCCTCAACAGCAGCAAAGTCTACGACCAAGTTGGTCGTAGATTTTGCAGGGGGGGGGTTGGGGGGTCAGGGACCCTAGTTTAGCCACGGGATAGCGGCGTTTTAGCAGGGGCACACATGCCCCTGCTGACTATGAGACAAGAAGCGAGATTTATTCTCGCTTCAGTGTCTCTTTAAATTGATCAATATATATACCGTAATTGATCTCGTTGCTTTATAGTTCTCATGAACTCTGTTTGCTCGTTTTGGTAGACGGGAGCTAAACTCCTCTCCCTTACCTAAGTACTATCCTAAGTACTTACCTGTTTAAAATATGCTCCCGCGGACTTCAGCTTTGGAAGCTCTCACCTCATTGCAAACTCACCCCACATCCCCCCTTCTGTACATACGCGGCCGTCGTATATGCACAGATTAGAGATGCCACACACCTGTTGCTGCTTTGCAGGTGAGCCTGCAATGCTCTTACTCATTTTCGCATTGACTTACCTAGAACTTCATCGATCGCAGCCCTCTCTGCTCGACGTCCTGTTTAGTGTACCCTCTGACCAATGTTTGCCAGTTAACCACACAGGGTTTCAGGGCTGCGCATGCCTGCATGCCAGTCACTGAATGCCCACTTGGTAGGTAGTCCTATGGCAAACACCGTACAGAGACACTGTCACTCTATAAATGGCAATTCCTTGTTACTTTGTAATTGCCCCATGAACTGCTCTCTCCAGCTGAATCCGAGCTGGAGAAAAGAAGAGAAAGACAAAAAAATATATATATTTGACCAATCGGTGGGCGAGAAAAACACACTTAACAACCCAGCAATGACCTCTTTGTCAATCTCTGGTCCTGTCCCTGACACAACCCCCCCCCCCCCAAAAAAAAGATTCTGCAGTCGCAGCGACGTACACCTGGATTGGTCAACTCCTTTCTCTCTCTCTTTTCCTTTCCCCCTCTCCCACTATGCACTGTCCTCCCTATCTCTATTGGGAACACATGCTGCACCGCACTTTAGCACTTTAAGGTGCCTCACTTAAAAGAATAATTCCATAAGTAACCCTGTCCAGATACCCCCCCCCCCCCGATCCGCTCTTGCAAATCACTCCCTGGGAAATATCTGACTTCTACGTGTCTCCATGCCCCTGGCTAGAAAACACTTCCTATCCGTGACCATGCAACTAGCTTGTGGAAAAACAAAAAAAAACACGAACAAATCTTCCAGCTGTTAGCAGATGTCCGCAGACACAAAACACCTTAACCGTGCCCCCCCCCCCTTCTGTAGAGAGGGGGGTGGGGGCGCTGTATTGGCCCCCCCCAACTAAACCTACGCTCTGCGATCCGTGAATATAAAAAAAAACATGACACTGACCTGAAACCAGCTCTACTAGAAGTCCTGTACAGCTCTCTAAACTCCGCTATCCACTGACAACTAAGCCCAGAAACTTAACAAAAAACACACAAACAATTAATACAGCCGGCACTAACTGTTCAGTACTTTTTACGCTGCTGCTCTAGCTTCTCTCTCCATCTCTCTGACCTCTCTCCCACCCGTCTATTAACTGAAACCTGCAGCCTGTCGCCCCCTTCCTTAACTGCCGCGGGGGCTCACACACCTCTGGCATCCCTCCCAGACTCTCGCTGTGAAACGAGGGAGAGAGAAAAAAAAAACCTAAAACTGCATGCAGCTGCCACTAGCATAACACAAGAGAAAACGAAAGGAAAACAGAGATGAAAAAAAAACTGTCTCTGAGATAACAACAAAGGAAAAACAGCAAGAGAAACCTATGTACGCTGCTCACACTGAAACCGCAGCAGCTACTGCTGGCCCTGTCAGCCCCCCTCCCTAAAAACCCACGGGAGGGAGAGAAAAATCTGCAGCTGCACAAAATACATTATCAACTCCAAATACAATACATCGCTGTGCACCCAAATAAACAAACTTTTATACTTGCCAGTTCCTTGAGACGTTCTCCACGAATGACCGTTCGTTACAGCAGTGGTCAAGTTTTGCTCATGAAGTACTGGACTCACTCGGGCTACTGATTCCTCTGCTCAGCAGACCGATTCCACTACGGCACTTGCCTGGCAGCACCACTTATCTCTTCTCGATAAGTTTCCAGCGAGCGTCTCAGCGTCTGTGAAAGTCCTGGAAAAACTAGATAACAGACTGACATCTGGCCCGGTCCTTTTCTGTCTTGTCTGCTAGTCTGCTAGACAGCACTGGGTTCACAGCACCACTGTTATAAATCACCTTTACTCTGGCACCAGCACTCCCTTAGAGGTGCACCGCACAGAATGTGAGCTGACTCACCCGAGGGCACTCTCCAGCGGCGGCAGCAGCACTTCCTCCTCCATCGCCGAAGTCCCGGTCTGTGTAGTTACAGTACGAGGCTTGGTGACGTCACCAAGCCTCGTACTGTAACTACACAGAGAATGAGACTTCGGCGATGGAGGAGGAAGTGCTGCTGCCGCCGCTGGAGAGAGCCCTCGGGTGAGTAGACCTCAAAGGGCTTCAGATTGGGGGGGTTTGAAGAAGAGGGAATCGGGAGGGAGAGGAGTGTTATAAATCGCCTTTACTCCGGCACCAGCACCCCCTTAGAGGTGTACCTCACAGAATGTGAGCTGACTCAACTCTCCTCACAGCAAGCATTATAGGAGATAGAACTTCTTTAGGCTTCCAAGTTGTTCATTCAGTAAACAGATATACAGATACAGTTCGTTACATCTTAGCAAAGCAAATTCTTCTGTTTAAGTCCGTTGCGTTACAAGCTCTTGACTAACATTCCTCCTGAATGTTAGTCAGTTATCTTCTTTCTATACTACGTTACATCTAAACTAAGTATATACAGCATACAAGATAACTAACGAGACATAAATAAATATATATAAGTAAAGGGTTCCAGCCAGTAGATAGAAAGCAAGAGTGCCCTCCGTTGGCAACTCATGACCTTTAATACTGACCAGGAAAGAGTTAACTGTGACATCATCGGAACCATCTATGATTGGTTCAGATCCCTTGTGATGTCCTGATACACACCTACTCAATTAATACTCTATGATCCCGTGGCCTAGTTGCAAGGGATTTAATATTGATTAAACGTGGCTGTGTTTACTGTTCTTGTGGTATACATGTTGAGGTCAGTGAGACCTGTGGCCTTGTCCATAAAACAGCTTCTTGGTATGTCCTAGTTCTGCTGACAGAACTGTAGATTTTCTCTCTAAGAGAAAATTCCCTTAAAGGGCAAGTCTGCACCCCAAGCCTTTTTGACTAACTCAGTCCAAATCACTGAGGCCTACTTAAATTATAACAAGGAGATGGTACGAGGGAGGGAGAGAGGCCACCCACAGCCCGCCCGCATAGAAGTGGACTGTCACAGGGCCCCTAGTGGCTGGACAGCAAAATGCCTTCCAATCGGTTTCAGCACACAGACCATGCAAGCTGTGGTCGCAATTGGCGCGCAGAAACCGCTGGAATTTTGGAAGCAGACCGACTAGAAGGGAGCCTGTGAGTTACGGTAATTACAAATTACACACTATTTCAGGGTATAACTGCCACCACCTCTGTTACCATGGGACAGAGGAGCCCACCGACTGGCTGAGTCTAGACCTGCAAATAAAAAAACGGTTAAACACACTCTATTCAGTCTAGCTAGCGTCAATAGTAGCGACTCTTCAGAGACCAGGTTCAGTTTGTGCGGCTGAATTGCAGGGTAGCTGAATAAACAAAGGACGTTTGAGCGTCGTTTATTAAATATGCAATATGAATAATATAAACAGAAAATCGTTAAACTCAACAATTATAGAGACAAATAGCACAGTATAGAAAATAAAAATGAGGGAAAAAAATACTTCGAGTTCGTGGAAATATGTCCTTTCTGGGAAAATCTGAGCACATGGAAAATGTCCTTTGTTTCAGTTCAGGAAAATGGCCGCCAGCCACATGGTCCTCTAGCTGGCTTGATCAGGTGATGGTACACAGGGGAGGACTGGGGTCGCCTGCTGGCAATGTGCTTTTGATGAAGCTGGTTTGGCGGTGTGGCAATGCCTGCCCCCTCTGAATTACAAACCAATCACAGTTCATTCCCTCTGAGAGAGATTTAGGGTTAAACTTATGAAACACTGTAATTCAAAACCGATAAATGCCACATTGGCGCTGATAAAAGATTAATATTCCTCCGATGAGAACAATTCCTATGACATCAGACTTGATTAGGGTAGGGGGTCCAGTTCCTGAGAAGTTTAATAACTTGGTTGTAGAGGGCCCCTTGCCCCTCTAGACTGGTATCAAAAGATTCAGCACGACTCTACAAATCCAATGATACCGCTCTCATAACTATCCTATTTATGGTATTCTGTAAGTATGCAAAAAAGCATATAACACATGCATTTCAATCTGCCCATGCTGGAGCCAGCCAGGCCCCCAACTGTGAGGCAAGCTCTCTTGGCTGGGCTCACCAAATGGTGGAGCAATTTGACACCTATCTGAGGTCCTGTCAGAGTGCAGACCCTGTGTCCTGAGGTAATTAAAAGTAAACACTAGCCTCTTGGACACAAGCCTTGTTCCTGTTCATTAGCAAATCAAAAGACACCCTGCACCTAAGTTAGGCCTGGTGCACACCAAAAACCGCTAGCAGTTCTGCGAAATGCTAGCAGATTTTGAAACGCTATTTCTTATTTTTCTGTAGCGTTTCACCTAGCATTTTGCGTTTTTGGTGTAGTAGATTTCATATATTGTTACAGTAAAGCTGTTACTGAACAGCTGCTGTAACAAAAACGGCTGCAAAACCGCTCTGAACTGCCGTTTTTCAGAGCGGTTTGCGGTTTTCCTATACTTTACATTGGAGGCAGAAATGCCTCCGCAATCCAAAATCTGCAGCAGCCCGGGAGTATGTGTTTCTGCAAAACGCCGCCCGCTCTGGTGTGCACCAGCCCATTGAAATACATTACCCAAGCGTTTCCACATCCGCAAGCGGATCGAAAAACGCTGCCGAACCGCTCTGGTGTGCACTAGGCCTTACTGCTATTTCTCTGCTGAGAGAAAGAGAGAGCCCAGGTTGACTGCAGATAGCCACAGACAGTCAATTTAGATTCTATCTTAATCGCAATCGGTGCAGAAAATCGATTGCAATTGCATTTTTTCACGGGCGGTTCACGGACACCGTCTGCGGCCACGCAACCGTCCGTGACAGGGACTCCCCTCCCCCCCCACAGAGGGGGAGTCCCCGCCCGGCCACCAGCCCGTACAGAAGGGACCCGCCCACCGCATAGAGGGGGAGCCCCCCATAGAGGGGCTTCAAACGGGGGAGCAGGGAATCAGGGGGGGGGGCGACACACCTGGCTACCAATAACTGGCTACACACCTGACTACCCTTACATCTGGCTCCCTATACATCTGGCTATACACCTGGCTAACCTTACATCTGGCTCCCTATACATCTGGCTACCTAAAACCGGGCTACACATCTGGCTACCTATATACCTGGCTACGCATCTGGGTCTTATACTCACCATTGGCGTGCTGATCCCTCGTCGCGTACCTCTGATTGCTTATCCAGTGCCTTCTACCATGTCCCTTGGCGGATTTTGCTTCTCCCTCGGCGATGACCTGTCCCCCACTGATCGGCGTTGATGACACCAGGGTCACACAGCTTCATCAACATCTTGCAGCAAACACTTTTTTTTATTGAATTCAATACAATAACCTGTATTGCATTCAATATAAAAAAAAATTAATTGCAAAAAAAAAAAAATGGTTGAAAATTATTGGAAGTTAATTGAAACACTTTTTGCACGGAAATCCTGGGGAAATTGAACGCCAGGGTGGTTAAGGCCAAGGATGGTGGTGCCATCTGCAAACTTGATGACCTTGACAGAGTTGTTTGATGAGGTGCAGTAGTTGCAGCGAGAACAGGACTGGGGACAGGACACGCCCTTGGGGGTGCCTGTGTTGGTGACTCGTACCTGCGAGGAGAAGGTACCAAGATTGACTACCTGGGTCCTGTTTGTTAGAAAATCTCTCAGCCAACCACAGAGGCTGGGGTGTATATTAAGGTGAACTATCTTGTCAAAGAGGATATCTGGGCTAATGATGTTGAACGCGGAGTTGAAATCCAGAAGGAGAATCCTGCCGTAGGTGTTTGGCCTGGATAGATGATTCAAGATGTGCTCCAGACTGATATTGATGGCATCCTCCACAGACCTGTTTGCTCTATAGGCAAACTAGTAGGGGCCGATCAAATCTTTGGTGGTGTGTTTCAGGTGGGACAGAACCAGCCTCTCGAAGACTGTCATGACACAGATGTTAGTGCGACTGGCCTGTAGTCGTTTAGGTTGGCAGCTCCTGGTTTCTTCAAGATTGGGATGACTGTGTATTTCTTTAGGTAAGAGGGTACCTTGAGTTCTTTTAGAGACTGAGTGAACAGGGTGGTGAGGACTGGGGCCAGTTGGGCTGCACAGGTGCTCAGGCAGAGGTTTGACACACCGTCCGGGCCTGGTGCCTTCCTGGGTTTGTTTTCTTAGGTGCTTTAGTAGCTCAGCCTCCTCTATCATCAGTTCCCTGAGAGGCCTGTGTTGGTTTGCGCGTGTGTGTGTGTGTGGGGGGGAGGGGCTAGACAACAAACAGGTGGTACACACAGTCTTGGGGTGAGTCTGATTGGATATCTTCAAACCTGCAGTAGAATGTGTTTGGATCTTCAGCTAGCTTGGTGCTGGGAGTCGTACATTGGGGGGTGGGGGGGGGCTCTTGAAGTTTGTGGCAGCCTTGAGACCCTTCCAGACTTTGCACGAGTTTGTTTGAGCTGAGGCTCAGGCGCAGTTTGTCAGCAAACTTTCTTTTTTTCAACTCTTAGTTCTCTGTTTAAGGTGTTCCTGGCTGTCCTGAACTGTTCTAGGGTACCGCTCGTGTGGGCTGTCTCTTTGGCTGTCCGTAGCAGACATAACTTGTGGTTGAACCAAAGTTTGTTGTTGGGAAACAACAAACCTTGGTTCAACCTTTTGTCTTGCTAAGGACATTACCAAAGTTGGATCAGCCTGTAGTGTTTTTTTCCACTTTCATTTTGAGTGCGATTCCAAATCCAGACCTTCACGGGTTGATAAATTTGATTTCCATTGATAATTTTTTGTGTGTGATTATATGCCAGTATAGGCATTACACCAGCTAACCTGCCAGCTATGATTTTCGTCAATATTTTACTATCCATATTTATCAACGAGATAGGTAAATAGGATTCTGGAAAGGTGACGTCTTTACCAGGTTTGGGCAGCAATTTATTATGGAGCAGCTAAAACCGTCGTTAATCAGTATCAATCAAATGTGACATGCAGCATGCAACAGGAGAATTGTGATGCTGCATACATGCCTAAAGTGCAGCTAAGTCACTGGATTACTCGGAGTGTAGCTGTTAAGACTAACGAGTGTGTGACAATTAAGGCAACTGGAACAGTACCTGTCACCAAGAAGTAAAGGAACCAATGCTATAAAATGTGTGTCACGCCACATTCCCAAGAATTTCATGCAAAAATCCTGCATAATTGGAGTGCAGTACATGCATACATTCGAAGTGCTCCACACACATCTTGGGTGTACCGCCTGCTGGGCCCAAACAAAACTGTGTGCCGCAGTGACCTTAACAAGGTAAACCATGCATGCAAGTCTCTCTTGCATACAAGTACATGCATAATAATAACTTGTCTGCCGCAATGAAATACTCCATCTATAGAAGGAAATACACAGAAATCACTGACCAATTTATGTCACTTATGAATATTTTAACATGTGCAAAATAATGCACAGAGTACTAACAGGAGACCATTGGGAGCAAGACTCCTCTAGACACTCAATAACGTGATGTGTATCGAGCTAGTGGCAGTAGCAGAATGCCCGCTGCCACCCTGGATATTGCATACCAGGGCTGTGGAGTCGGTCCAAAAATCAACCGACTCCGACTCCTCAGTTTAGGATTCCACCGACTCCGACTCCTCGACTCCGACTCCTCTAATTTGCATATTACAATTTTGTTGATTAAAAGTCTGTAACATGAAATTCGTCTCTTAACTGCCAACGCTTAGTAATTTTACAAGACAACTGAAGTGAGAAGGATATGTAGACTACTATATTTATTCCCTTTAGACTAAAACTAGTCCTTGGTAAGAGTACTTGTAAAAGGTACAAACCGGAACAAAGAACATCGATCAGGCCCTAGGCAATGTAAGTGTGGGTAGGCAGGGGAATAAGGGGATTCTTCCTCTATTACACATTCTTCATGCACAATCTAAACAAGGTTTATGGGTGACAGACAACACGTCTGTGTTCAATGTGCACAGCATTCTCAGTGGATTCCCTGCAGCTCTGTGGGGAGTGCATATGTAGAGTATAGTACTACTGTGTAACAAAGTAAACCTGAGACAGATGAAATTAAAGTTTTATACAGACCTGGGGCTTCCTCCAGCCGCCTTCAGGATAATCAGTCCCTCGTTGTCCTCCTCCACCACCTAGATCTTCTGCTATGAGTCCAGGTACTTGAGCCAGTCGGGCGTAGTGCGCATGCACACACTCCGCCGCCAGGAGCATGCTACACCTGTGCAGCACTATTGCGCAGGTGCAGAATGTTCCTGGCTGGGGAAGCGGCATGCGGCCGGACAGCGCTGACTGGCTGAATTACCAGGACTCCTAGCAGAAGATCCGGGTGGTGGAGGACAGCGAGGGACTGATTAGCCTGAAGGGGGCTGGAGGAAGCCCCAGGTATGTATAAAACTTTACTTTTCATCCGTCTCATTTACCCTTTAATTTGTAGTCACCAAACTAAATTTTAACAACATATGAAATTATTTGATTTCATCAGCAAAGGGAGTGCATACATTTGCATAAATCAGCATCAATGCAGAATTATTTCCATCTCATTAACCATCTCTATTAGTGACACGGCTACACATCAGGCTTTATTCTTACAGCATAGATGTTATTTAGTATATATAAGAGATTCCTGTGTACACATCATATATACAGTCACAATCAGATCTGTATATCTGACCTTAAAAATACGGGGACTGCTTTATTGAAGCAGCACAAGTAACTAATTTTGATTGGTTTATTTCATTTTTGTGGACTAAGCACAGCTATTACTGTATATATACTGTATATATACATTATTTTTAATGACTATCTGAGAAATAGAACATTTTATCATATTTTCTATTTTAATTACAGTTACAAATTCATTAGGAGTCGGAGTCGGTGCATTTTTTCCCGACTCCGACTCCAGGCACCCAAAATTGCCTGACTCAACTACTCTGACTCCACGACTCCGACTCCACAGCCCTGGTGCATACTGTCAGTCTTTTTAATAACTCTCTGAGAAAGGAACATAATTTCACAAACGTGCCCTCTTCATTCAGTTGGCACTGCGTCTCATGAAAATTGGCCTCCCTATTTCTTATAGTTCTCTCACCATTTTCTCTAAACTCTCTAAATTAAAAACACATTGCACAGTTTAACCTCTTCACCCCAGAGGGGTTTTTACCCTAACGGACAAGAGCGATTTGCACCTTTCAGTGCTCTTCTCTTTCATTTGCCAATAGCTTAATCACTACTAATCACATTGAAATGATCTATATCATGTTTTTTTCACCACCAATTGGGCTTTTTGGGGTTGATATTTGTTTTCAGTAAGTACTTTATTTTCTATGCATTTTAAAGGGAAAAACAAGGAAAAAATACACTATTTCTCCAATTTCATCCCCTATAGTTTTAATATTAACACTGCTACTGTGCATAAAACCCACACATTTTATCTGACTATTTGTCCTGGTTATCACAAGATTTTAATTATGTCTCTAGTACAAAGTATGCCGACAATATATTATTTGGAAATGAAGGTGTATTTTTTCAATGGTAGGTTTTTTCCCCCACTATTTTCATGTGTGGGAGCATGCACGCGCAAGCATCGGGTGGGAGGGGGGGCAGCAGCACTGTCTGACTTATTAAAACGTCCTGGAGCTGCTAAGAGGCTCTAGCAGGACGTTTTTAGAAGTCAGGTTGTCATTAAGTGGTTAAAAGACTCCTGAAGCACAAAAGAATGGGGGATGGAAATAAATGGCTAAACCTGCTGGCTGCAGTTCACAAACACTCCACTAAAGGTTCATCACACCAAGGTAAGCCCCCACCGTTTAATAAAACCCCTGTAAAGCATTCCTATCATGTTTGGGTTAAATGTTGTAAAGTGAAAATTTGCATATGGAGTAGTTTTACAGAAAGTTTATTCTGCACCAGGTGTGGTATTTACATCTGTATAAGAGAATCTGCTTTAGGTATAATATCAATTTGTTAGCTAATGTTGTCTTTTATCGCTTCCTCCCCCCCCCCCTCCCCCCCTCCTCATCACCTCAGCTCTCCGAACATACCCTGTGTTCACTGGATATGGTCCAGAAAGAATTGCTGCAAGGAAAAGAGAACCTCTGAACATACAAAAAATTTTGAAGGTGAACAGGACATTGTACATTGGTGACAGGTGAGACAGTATACTGCTTATTTCTGAGACTGTTTCAAGTAGACAAGTGTTGGGGAAAAAAAAGTTTAAAAGTTTAAAACCCCCACCATGTTTGCACTGTAATATGCCTAGTGTGATAAATAAATTACACACCTTCGTTACTTCTTTCTAGTCAGTTCTCTTGGATTCATTTCTGGAATCTTCAGTATTTAGACATATCCAACATCCTTTTGTGCATAGTGAGCCCTGTACACCCCCAGCTTAAGTCACATATTCCTAAGGCTCAAACATTGTTAGGGAGAGGGAGTGTCAGTGGTTCAGGAAAATAGTACTCCAGCCCTAGAGGTGAAGATTCTTAAGTGCACCCCCCAAATTGCACCCATCCCATTAAAGTAGCAAATGTGTCTTCAGAAGACCCCCTGTGCAGTTTAGATAGAGAGATGTGTCCCCAGTATTAGGTAGCCCTGTCACAGGGCCCCTAGTGGCCGGACCGCACAATGCCTTCCAATCGGTTTCAGCATACAGACCATGCAATCTGTGGTCGCAATCGGTGCGCAGAAACTGCTGGGAATTTGGCCGTAGACCGACTAGAAGGGAGCCTGTGAGTTACGGTAATACAAATTACACACTATTTCAGGGTATAACTGCCACCACCTCTGTTACCATGGGACAGAGGAACCCACTGACTGGCTGATGCTAGACCTGCAAATAAAAACAGTTAAACGCACGCTATTTTATCTAGCTATCAACAATAGTAGCGACTCTTCAGAAGCCAGGGTTCAGATTTGTGTGGCTGAATAATAGGGTAGCTGAACAAATAAATGACGTTAGCGTTGTTTATTAAAAATGCAATATAAATAATTAATACATACAGAAAATCATTAAAATCAACAATTATAGAGACATTAGTAGCACAGTAAAAAAATGAAAAGGGAGAAAATACTTAGGTTCGTTGAAATATGTCCTTTCTGGGAAAACTCGTAAAGTTCCTTTGTTTCAGAATCATGAGCAAAGTTCAGACAAGATGGCCGCTAACCACATGGTCCTCTGGCTAGCAGCATGCTCTCATGAAGATGGGATTTGGAGGACTGAGGGCCGCCTGCTGGCAATCTGCTTTTGATGAAGCCGGTTCGGGGGTGTGGCAATGCCTGCCCCCTCTGAATTACAAACCAATCACAGTTCAAGTCCTTGGAGAGAGATTTAGGTTTAAACTTCTAAAACGCTGTAACTCATAACCGATAAATGCCACATTTGCGCTGAAAACAGATGAATATTCCTCAGATTATGACAATTCCTATGACATCAGACTTGATTAGGGCAGAGGATCCCGTTCCTGAGAAGTTTAATAACTTCGGTTGTAGAGTACCCCTGGCCCCCCCAAGGCTGGTCTCAAAAGATTCCGCAAGACGCCACAAACTCAATGATACAACTCTCATAAATATCCTACATACTATATGATGCAAAAAAATCATATACAGTATTCATTTTATCTCTGCTGCTGACGGAGTCAGGCTGTCTGGCCTCATGCTGTGAGGGAAGCCCACTTTGCTGGGCTCACCAATTGATGGAAGCAATTGACACCTATCTGAGGTTCTGCCACAGTGCAGACCCTTTGTCTCAGGTAATTAAAAATAAATACTAGCCTCTTGGATACAAGAGTTTGTTCCTAGTTCATTAGCAAATCAACAGTCCTCCTGCACCTAAGTTAATGCTATTTCTCTGCTGAGAGAAGGAGAGACTCCAGGTTTGACTGCCTGGTATCCACAGACAGACAATCCAGATCTGGCAACGCAAAGACAATCGGTGCAGCAAACCGATTGCGATTGCGTTCTTTTTTCTCACGGCTCTTCTGTGACAAGCCCCTCCCATTATAGATAGTCAGATGTGTCCTCAGTATTAGGTAGCCCCCTCCCCAGTATAGTTAAATGTGACCCTGGTATTAGGCATCCTACTGGGGGAGGAGGAAACAACGGTGCAAATAGCAGCACAAAATGTTGCTGCCTGACACCAACTAAGAGGAACATGATACCCTATGGTAGGGCTGAACAAGTTTCGGTTTAAAACTGAAAATCGTGATCAGGTGGCGGTTTTGCTGTGATTTTTGCCGCCGCTGGTACCTACTCCTCTCCCGCCCCCTCCTCCAGAAAGTCCTGATCCCATTCGGCTTCACCCCATTAGACTGCTGCGCAGTGAGCCGTGGTGAACAGGCTACGAGTGTTGCACAATATCGCAGGGCCTGAACTAGGAAGTGTGACATCACTTCCTGGTGGCCACCGTTACCATGCAACACTCGTTGCCTGTTCACTGTGGCTCACCGCATGGCAATCTAATTCCATGAAGCCGAATGGGATCAGGACTTGCTGGAGGAGGGGGCCAGGAGATGACTAGGTACCATCGGCGAGGGGGATCTGCCTATATACACGAAAGGGAAGTGTATCTGCCTATACTAAAGGGGGGATCTGGCTATATATGCTGAAGTGGGGGATCTTGCTATATACATTAAGGGGGGGGAACTGCCTATACACACTAAGGCTGCTTTCACAGTGGGACATTACAGGCGCACGTTAGAGCAGCCTGTAATGCACCCCAACGCACAGCAATGAAAAATCAATGGGCTGTTCACAGTGCCCACGCTGCGTTACATTGTAACGCAGCACGTCTACATAACGTACTGCATGCAGTACTTTACACGTGGCTAAGCTGCGTTAGACTGTTTGCACATGCTCAGTAGGGTTTTTTTATATTTTATGGGCGGAGAGGAGGCGGGGAGAGGCTGCTATGTAGCCAGGCACATGGCTACTTATTATTCACTGCACTTGCAGTGTTTACATCCTGGAGCGGCCGCGGATTGGCTGGTGGGACCACGTGATGCGGAGAGCTCCGCTCACGTGGTCTCCGCAGTGCCTCCGACAGAGCATGCGCACCAAGAGCTGCTTGTAACGCGGCTCTTGGTAGCGTCCTGCTCCAACACCACCAGGCGTTGCGTTAGGGGCACGTTATGTGCCCCATAACGTCCCCTAAACGCAACGTCCTGGTGTGTAAGTAGCCTAAAGGGGATCTGGCTGTATACACTAAAGGGAAGGGGGGGGGAGTGTATCTGCCTATACTAAAGGGGGGATCTGGCAATATAAGCTAAAGTGGGGGATTTGCCTATATACATTAAGGGGGGACTGGCTTTATACACTAAAGAGAAGGGGAGGAATCTGCCTATATACACTGAGGGGGGGGGGGGGATCTGGCTATATATACACTAAAGGGGGTATCTGGCAATATACACTAAAGGGTGATCTGCCTATATACACTATAAAGGTGTGTTGGGGGGGGGGATCTGGTTATATACACTAAAGGGGATCAGGATGGCTAACCTTTACTGCGGCACCTACACTGGCTAACCTGTACTATGGCACCTATACACTGGCTAACCTGTACTGCAATAGCTATAGCTGGCTTACCTATAGTGGGGCACCTATAGTTAGCTAACCTTTCCTGGGGCACCTATAGCTGGCTAAACTATACTGGGGGCACCTATCCATGGCTAACTATACTGGGGGAACTGATACTCACCATCGGTGTGCTGATCCATCGTTGTGTATTGAAAATCGTGAATTGAATTGAAATTGTAATTTCGGTCAGAAATCCTGCAATTCAATCTTTTCCTAAAATTGGTTAACAGGCCCACACAGGAAGCACTTCCCTATATTCACGGCATCACGATAGTGCTGCCTCTGTTCCTCTGCCTTTTTAATTGCTCTCCTTCTTCCCCTATTAGTCCTTTCCCCAACACCATCTGAACACAATATGTTTATAATTTAATATGGTTTAATAATAACTCGTGTTATATATATTCTTATGCACGACCACAACTAAGATGGCGTCGGGACTCTTTGCCCCTATATGACGCACTTCCGCCCATCCACACTATACAACCAGCGGAACGAAAGAATCACTACTTCCGCTTTCACTATAACTCCGCCCCTGTTGGCGCGTCCCGCTCGTAATCAATCGTGATATGGCGGATAGTATTTCAGAAGCCGGTGCGGCGCCCACTCGCTGCAGAGGCGCTACACCGTTATGCACAACCTCTCAGGTAGGACTATGTTTAATGTCTTTCCCAGTCCCCTCATCGATACCCCGGACAAGTAGTAGGAAACATTAGTAGAAGTATCTATTGGACATAGGTTTATGCATTTTTATTTTATTTTTAAAAAAATGGGCATCCGCAATATATATGTCTAACTTATCCCACAGGTAATATATAAAAAGAAAGTATAGGTGGACCTGCACAGTGTAATATGTAATATGTAAGGGTGGCATAATCTTTGTGACATTTATTTTGTGATATTGATCTTTGTGATATTTATTTTGTGATATTTAATTTTTTGAACAAACAGCTGTTGAAAGAATGTGTTCCTTAGAGAAGTGATATATATAGATATTGAAGGAAATGAATATAGGCAGACATATGTATCATCATGCAGGTATTATTCTGCAAGACTATGAGAACGAGCACTTTATTGTTATTTTTTCAGGTTTTTGCTATTTATCTTTACAGTTTTTTGCTTCTTATTTTACAGGTGTTGCTATTTATTTATAATCCTGATATTACATATATTTGTATGGTGTTTTGTTTTTTGTTTCAGTTGTTTCCTTTCCAAATATATTTTTGCCTGAAGAAGTGGGCGTTGGACCTGCGAAACACGTTGCATAATTGTTTGGAGTATCAAATTTGATTTATCTAAACCATACATAGTGGTTGTGTTGGTTATAGGGGAGGCAAGTCCACCTCTGCTCCCCATCTTTTTAATTTGGTTTTAAGTGGTTCTACCTTTAATCTGCTGGCGCCTCTGTATTCTTTACATGATTGATTTTCCTAAAATCATTCAGGCCTACCCTATGGACTGTATACCCCTTATACTAAAGGCCTGCATCGGGTCGGGTACCCACAGGTTACCCGAAATGTGGGTCGAGTTCGGGTACCCGTTTTGATTCAAATCGGGTTGCGGCTGCAGGTCGGGTTGTGGGTAATGAAAGCAAGCAAAAATGAGATAATTCTCTGTCTTTTGCTTCCCAAAATTTGTGATGGCTGGTGGAACCATAATACTTAATTACTTGTTTGCAGCTGCTAATCTTTAATGCCAGCAGACTCTTTCTTGCTCTCAACCTGAGACTCCCCCTCCTCCATACTAGTATCTAAGGCTAACTGGGAACATGCAAGTGTGTGATTGAAGATGTTTTTTTTTCACAGCTGGACAGAACTAAATTGGGGCCCTCTTCCACTGCAAACCGCAAATGCAAGCGCATGCGTTTTTGACCAATTTTGATGTGCGTTTGTGTTTTTATGCATTTGTGTTTTTCTGATTGGCAAGTGTTGTCTTGATTTTTGAAAATAGATACTAGTGGTTAAATCAATACAAAATGCAAAACACAAACGCATTTCTATGCGTTTTTCAGCGTTCCTATACTGTACATTGAAACGCAAAACGCATCCTAATCGCACAGACGTGCATTTGCTTTTTTTTTTAAATCGGACCGCAGCAGTGGAAAAGGCCACCCAAGATTTTTATTGTAAACAGGCTGCACTTAAGAATCAGCATGCGTTTTGCATTTTTGGCAAAAACGTAGCTAGTGGAAAAGGGCCCTTAGTCATAATTTAGTCAAAAGTATAAAAAAATAAAAAAAAATCTTAAACACTTCTTTGGCTTTGATTTGTGTATAAAAAGAGGTTTCACTTACTTTACAGCCTTCACATAAGACTACCAATGTATATTTTATAATAAAATGGAAAAAGAGGATCGCGGGTCGGGTTGCGAGTCTGTAGGCCTGTTTAATTTCAATGCAAATTATTGATACCAAAGACCGCAAAGCTAACAATCTAGGTCATTGAGTAATTGTGTTAGGGTTAGAAAAAGTGGGCGGAGCCAACAACAGACAAATACATACCCGGGCAACGCTGGGCCATCAGCTAGTATAGTAAATAAGTAAACAAAATATGTGTAAACTCAGGTGCGGTTGTGATGTGCAGGCGTTCTTCCTTCAGGTACAGCTTCACTATTAAACTATTAAGTTAATGACAATAGTGGTAATAAATTGGGTGTATGCAGATTATTTCTAGAATATTTAGAAAGAAATTTACATTTTACTATATAGGTATAGATTTATGTAGTATGTAAATGTAAATTCATCAGTAATACATTCTTGGCTAAAGAAATAAGAAATGTGTTGTTTCTCGATTCTTTCCAAAATTCCAGTTACCTGGATGTATTTTTTTCACTTATTTGAAGCAAGTATGTAGGGCAGATCAAATTAAGAACACCTAATCTACATACCTACTCTTAAGGATTCATTTCACTTAATAGCTACAGCTATTGCAGTGAGGAAGCTAGCATATAAGGGAAACATGCCAATTACAATTACACATTCCAATTACAATTTCACAATACCCCAAAAAAGATGGTGCTTGCCAGTATTAAACTTCATGTGAGCCAAAAGTGATTCCCATAATCAATCCATCACTTCAAGAATATGCGTGACCACTGATATATACAATACCAATAGCTTGCTAATTTGTCAAAGCAATATTAGACCACTTACATGAAGCCGTTTCAGTGGGCTTTGGTTTTCACCAGTACAAGGTATGGATTGTTTTTTTTTGTTTGTTTTGAGGAGTGTGGTACCACAGAGAACCCAGTTATGTTATGGAGAACCAGATGCATTAGGATTTTTGGAAACGGCCAAAAATAATCCAAAACCTACTTGCCTTTAGGAGGCTTTGGGGTTCTTTTGGGTTTCCAACAAAGTCCTACTGGTTTTGGTTTTCCATTATGCAACAAAGTCCATTGTAAAACATCTATCATAGAAGGGAGTTAGAAACAGCATTTTCCAAATTTGTCTTATAACCAGAGTACTTTTAATAAATGGCTTTGTAACATAGGTATAACTGAGCGGTAGGTATGCTGCTTGGTGTAATTATTGGCTTTTTAACAGTGTTAAATTAGTGCTTAGTCAATACAATTGTCTCTAATTGCAGGGATGCACTCTATCAAATTCTGCTGGACTGCAACAGTTTAGAATGGAAATACGGAACGGTGAGTAGGGAATTTTTAAGCCTGCACATCTGCATGCAATGCAATAGTTTTTTCAAGAGATAAAAAAGTTAAATTATTTCCTTATGCATCAAAAATTACATGTTTTGACTTACAAACAGCATGCTAGTTCTTGGACATTTTTATTATGTGTTAAACCGAAGTGGGTCATGGGTCCTTGCCACCCACCTAAAGATGCTGAAGTGTGCCTTACCTCATGCACAATACATACTTCATTGTTATGATAAAAATTCAGTGTTATACTGCTTTAAGATATTTAAAGCTCATGTTACAGGAAGTGTGAGTGCTGACATACAAAACTTACATAGTTGCAGCTCAACAGTTCAAACCAGTAAAGAAAAAGTACATTCACATTTGGAATACATGCACTAGTGTGTCTGTACTTCTTTATGTATCCTTCACAACCCTAATAGTGTCAAAGGCTTATCAGACACACTTTGACCTAGATTATGAGATAACAAACACATTTTATATTGCTCTCAACATCCTTGTGCAGCCACTGAGACTCCACAGTCAGTTACACACAGCTTGAGGTATCCTCATGTTGTTGTTTTTTTGTTAGCAATTTACTATTAAAAAGAACAACAAAGGAGTTGCTCTAAAGGCTCATACAAACACGGAGATAAAGTAGTCCCCTTAGTGTCACTAATAAATATAATATTCAAGCCAAGGTAGTGCAAAAAAGATTATTTTTTATATAAGTTCCTTTATTTAAACAGCATCGTAGTTTAAAAACATCTAAAAACACAAGGATCCCTTGGCCTCTTGCCATCCATATATTCCTTTGTACTGTAATACAATATCATAGTAGATCCACTCAGAAACAATGGGTCCCAGGGTTGTCGGCACTCCGATCCAATGTACTAAGAAATAATGATAAAACCTGCTACTCAAGGTCAGTAACAGAATATAGAGTATTGGTATAAAACTCGGTGTTGCCGACAAATCAGGGAGTCAGATAAACAAACACTTTAAATTGATTGCTGCTGGTTAAGCATGTGCAAAATACAAGTAAATGAAGTACTGTGTAGTACAATATAAGGTATTACCATAGCATAGAAGGTGCATATACAATAAATATGTGCCAACAATGGGTAAAGTGCAAAGTGCAAATATCATGTCCAAATAGGACTCAAACATAGCCAAAGATAGTGCATATAAGTAGAAAGTGATAAACCAGAAACAGTGTGAAGAAAAACAGAATCCAGTGATGAGCAGTGAAAGAAGAAGAAATGCAGAGGAAAATCCACGTGTGTAAGGCAAACCACCAGCGCAGGGTAAAAGAGTAATAAAAGCGTTAAGTAGAATGGCAGAAATCACATGACATCTGAGCAGAGCTTACCCTAGTAAGAGGAAAAAGATGGGGCCATGGGGATCCAGATCCTACCGGTTACGCCAAAAGCTACCTCAGGGATATTGTCTACTTCCTGATCGCTCGCTTAAATACTAAACTTCCGCTGTGTACGCGGCCGCGTCATCGGCGTGACCCGGCGCGCAGTCGCCATAGCGACGGCGCTGCCGTGTCCGCCCCTACACACTACGGTGGCTGATTAAGCACAAAAAGACTCGTTGGTAACAATAGGAACTCCGTCATGGTCTCCTTAGAGACATCTAGTGGTGAACAAGGGTATTGCAGAGATATCCAAGTAAAGAGGAAAACGAGGTAAATAGACAAGAAGAGATAACTGAGGACATCTAGTGGTACATTCAGTAACAGCATCCAGTCAGGTTAAATATAGTACTATAGACTCCATGTCCACAGAAAAATAATAACTACCAAAAAACGGGATATAAGCTATTCTATCTTAGCCAACAAATATATATATAAATGCATCACATGTCAGACATATTTGTTACAGCTTCATAAGGAACAAGAAGAGTCCCGATATGGCATATTATATAAATAATTTCCAAATATACGGGCATATTCATAAGTTAGTATTAACATTAAATTTAAGCGTTAAGACATATTCGAGAGTAGTGTGTTTCTTCAACCTTCCAGCCCAATGGCTTTCGAGAGGACAAGTCCATATTCTTTCGGAGGTAGCCATCCAGATAGTCAATGTCACAAAGCCCTATAGACCAATCAAACAGGGACAAAGACATTATTAATACTCATCCATCAGGAAGGCACATTTGGTGAACTATTAAACCTCCCTGGTGAATAGAGTCAGGCCGTCTTACCTCACGGTCTTAGAAGAGAAGAGACACACAAGAAACTACAAAAATACTAGTCCAAACAGAGGCTCATAAGTCAGACCCTCTCACCTTAGGGTCTTAAGAAACATAGTTAATATTCATCATAAAAGTCAGATCTCCTCACCTTGAGATCCTAGAGCAGAAAGACAACAACAAGAAGGTATATAGAAATATATGGATATATATACACATATCCCTTCCTACAATATTTGGAGGGTGGTAGAGACCAGAAAAGGTGGTGCCCAAATTCACACAGGGTTACCCCAACCCCACATGATATTTATCAAATAACAAAGCTCACTATGATGGTAAAAAACACCCAAACCCAAATTCCTCATTGAGGCCTACAGGGCATCTCGTACCTAGTCTGTGGATCCACTTTAGCTCCAGCTGCAATAATTTTATTGTGTGGTTGCCACCTCTGTTGTTAAGCAATAGTTTTTTCACTCCATAGACTTTCCATCCATCCATATTTCCAGGTGTACATAGTAGGGAGTGTGCCGCTACCGTAGTAAGCACCTTTCCCTCCAGATTATCTCTAGGGGCCAATTTTATTGTAGATCGATGCTTCTGTATTCTATTTTTCAAGGGGTTTTGGGTTTGTCCTACATATCTCTTCCCACATTTACATTCAAGCATGTATACCACCCAGGGAGTTTGGCAATTTATAAAATCCTGTAAATAGATTCTTTTGTCATCCCTGTAATTAACTATAAACTTAGTTGGAGGCATTAAATTACAGATGGAGCAATGTCCACACGGGTGACTCCCTTTGGTACTTAGAGCTCTTCTGGGTGACATGTAGTGGCTATGACATAATTGATCACGTAGAGTAGGCGCCCTTTTTGCTGTTATTGATGCCTTCTTAGTTATATATTGTCCAAGAATAGGATCACTTTGCAGGATGCCCCAATGTTGTTGCATGATACCATATATTTCATCCCATTTGTCATTATATCTTGTTGTTAGCCTGACTGACTGATCACTCCTTGTCATCTTCTTGTTTTTGTTGGAAGGTTGTAACAGGTTTTCCCTATCTGTAAATCTGGCTCTCCTCCAAGCCTTTCTCACATATTTGTTGGGGTAACCCCGTTCTCGAAATCTCCTTGCTAATTTTTCTGCCTCTTCCTCAAATGCCTCTAACGTTGAGCAATTCCGCCTCAACCTCAAGAACTGTCCCACCGGTATATTTCTTCTTGTCGTAGGTGTATGGTAGGAGGAAAAGTGTAGTAAGCTGTTGACAGCAGTTTTCTTCCGGTAGAGGGTTGTATTCAATTGTCCATCTTTATCCTTCACGATATGTAGATCCAAAAAATTAACTGTTGTGGGGGAGATATCAAATGTCAGAAATATGTTCATGTCATTAGTGTTTAACAGATTCAGAAATCGTTGTAGATCCTCTGAGGGACCTTGCCATAGTATGAGGATGTCATCTATGAAACGATGCCACCCCGCAATGGCGGGATGGAATCGTTCCAGAGACGACACCCACACACATTCTCTCTCCCACCATCCTAAAAACAAATTAGCCACGGATGGGGCACACTTTGCCCCCATGGCTACGCCCCTAATTTGCAAATAGTAGATGTTATTAAACAGGAAGAAATTGTGTTTCAAAATAAACTCCAATAATTGCAGTAGCCAAAGGTTTCTTTTTCTGTTCTCTAGGGTCTCCATATCAAAAAAATATTTCACAGCCTGAATGCCATGATCATGTGATATGTTAGAGTATAGACTCTCCACATCACATGTAGCTAGAATGTCGTCTGGACCCATTTGTACATCCTGGATTTTTGTCAGTATGTCCATGGAATCACGGACATATGACTCCAGGGAGACAACGTGGGGCTGAAGAAAGAAGTCCATGTATGAGCAGCATTTCTCACTGAGACTTCCAATGCCCGACACGATTGGTCGTCCCGGGGGGTTGCTTTTGTCTTTATGAACTTTGGGGAGAACATAAAAAGTTGGTGTTACCGGTGTCTCTACCCATAAGTATTTATATTCTTTATTAGTGATTATCTGCTCAGATAGGCCTTCCTCCAGAAGGAGCTTCAGCTCCCTCTGGAAGCGGTCCGTAGGATTCCCTGGAAGTTTTCTATAGAAATCTGTGTTATTCAGTTGTCTATATATCTCTCTTTCATATTGCTCCCTTGGCCAAACCACCACGTTGCCTCCCTTATCTGCCTCCCTAATAATAATGTCTGTTCTTCTTGACAAATCCCCTAGGGCCTTTCGTTCCTGATGTGTCAAATTGTCAGGGCTTCTCTCTTTACTGGCTGTAATTTGTTGGATTTTTGAAGATACCACATCAAAGAAGACTTGAATCTGTGGACAAGTATTGAAGGAGGGCAAATATCTTGATGCAGGTCTAAAAGGGGATTGACTTACCCCACTTTGAGTGCTTTGTTCTTCCAGAAGTGAGATTAAATCAGATAAAATGTTTTTATCCTGTTCATCCAATCCTAATTCATCCAGGGGAGGGACCACATCATCAGAAGTATGGTACAATTTCTTAAGCATCAGCCTCCTGCAGAAAAAATATAGGTCTTTAATGATCTCAAATGGGTCAAACCTGTTTGTGGGTGAGAAAGTCAATCCTCTTTTCAATAGACTTTTCTCCATCTCAGTAAGTTGTATGTTAGATAAATTAATGATAGACAATACCTGGTCATTGAATCGTCCAGAGTTGTCTTCATTCATCTTATGTTTCTTTCCTACTTGTCTCAACTCCTCCAGCCTTCCCAAATGGTTCAAGGCGCTGTTCTCAATATCTGATTCATTAAAATCACTGGAGTCAGAAACATAGTCCCTAGGCGGTCCACCTGCTCCACCTTGTCCGACCGGCCCCTGAATAGAAGGGGACAAAACTTCCCGAAACCCCCTTTTAAGCCAAAAAGAAAACCTAAGAAGCCTGTCCAAAACCCACAGGGGCCGGTCGGACAAGGTGGAGCAGGTGGACCGCCTAGGGACTATGTTTCTGACTCCAGTGATTTTAATGAATCAGATATTGAGAACAGCGCCTTGAACCATTTGGGAAGGCTGGAGGAGTTGAGACAAGTAGGAAAGAAACATAAGATGAATGAAGACAACTCTGGACGATTCAATGACCAGGTATTGTCTATCATTAATTTATCTAACATACAACTTACTGAGATGGAGAAAAGTCTATTGAAAAGAGGATTGACTTTCTCACCCACAAACAGGTTTGACCCATTTGAGATCATTAAAGACCTATATTTTTTCTGCAGGAGGCTGATGCTTAAGAAATTGTACCATACTTCTGATGATGTGGTCCCTCCCCTGGATGAATTAGGATTGGATGAACAGGATAAAAACATTTTATCTGATTTAATCTCACTTCTGGAAGAACAAAGCACTCAAAGTGGGGTAAGTCAATCCCCTTTTAGACCTGCATCAAGATATTTGCCCTCCTTCAATACTTGTCCACAGATTCAAGTCTTCTTTGATGTGGTATCTTCAAAAATCCAACAAATTACAGCCAGTAAAGAGAGAAGCCCTGACAATTTGACACATCAGGAACGAAAGGCCCTAGGGGATTTGTCAAGAAGAACAGACATTATTATTAGGGAGGCAGATAAGGGAGGCAACGTGGTGGTTTGGCCAAGGGAGCAATATGAAAGAGAGATATATAGACAACTGAATAACACAGATTTCTATAGAAAACTTCCAGGGAATCCTACGGACCGCTTCCAGAGGGAGCTGAAGCTCCTTCTGGAGGAAGGCCTATCTGAGCAGATAATCACTAATAAAGAATATAAATACTTATGGGTAGAGACACCGGTAACACCAACTTTTTATGTTCTCCCCAAAGTTCATAAAGACAAAAGCAACCCCCCGGGACGACCAATCGTGTCGGGCATTGGAAGTCTCAGTGAGAAATGCTGCTCATACATGGACTTCTTTCTTCAGCCCCACGTTGTCTCCCTGGAGTCATATGTCCGTGATTCCATGGACATACTGACAAAAATCCAGGATGTACAAATGGGTCCAGACGACATTCTAGCTACATGTGATGTGGAGAGTCTATACTCTAACATATCACATGATCATGGCATTCAGGCTGTGAAATATTTTTTTGATATGGAGACCCTAGAGAACAGAAAAAGAAACCTTTGGCTACTGCAATTATTGGAGTTTATTTTGAAACACAATTTCTTCCTGTTTAATAACATCTACTATTTGCAAATTAGGGGCGTAGCCATGGGGGCAAAGTGTGCCCCATCCGTGGCTAATTTGTTTTTAGGATGGTGGGAGAGAGAATGTGTGTGGGTGTCGTCTCTGGAACGATTCCATCCCGCCATTGCGGGGTGGCATCGTTTCATAGATGACATCCTCATACTATGGCAAGGTCCCTCAGAGGATCTACAACGATTTCTGAATCTGTTAAACACTAATGACATGAACATATTTCTGACATTTGATATCTCCCCCACAACAGTTAATTTTTTGGATCTACATATCGTGAAGGATAAAGATGGACAATTGAATACAACCCTCTACCGGAAGAAAACTGCTGTCAACAGCTTACTACACTTTTCCTCCTACCATACACCTACGACAAGAAGAAATATACCGGTGGGACAGTTCTTGAGGTTGAGGCGGAATTGCTCAACGTTAGAGGCATTTGAGGAAGAGGCAGAAAAATTAGCAAGGAGATTTCGAGAACGGGGTTACCCCAACAAATATGTGAGAAAGGCTTGGAGGAGAGCCAGATTTACAGATAGGGAAAACCTGTTACAACCTTCCAACAAAAACAAGAAGATGACAAGGAGTGATCAGTCAGTCAGGCTAACAACAAGATATAATGACAAATGGGATGAAATATATGGTATCATGCAACAACATTGGGGCATCCTGCAAAGTGATCCTATTCTTGGACAATATATAACTAAGAAGGCATCAATAACAGCAAAAAGGGCGCCTACTCTACGTGATCAATTATGTCATAGCCACTACATGTCACCCAGAAGAGCTCTAAGTACCAAAGGGAGTCACCCGTGTGGACATTGCTCCATCTGTAATTTAATGCCTCCAACTAAGTTTATAGTTAATTACAGGGATGACAAAAGAATCTATTTACAGGATTTTATAAATTGCCAAACTCCCTGGGTGGTATACATGCTTGAATGTAAATGTGGGAAGAGATATGTAGGACAAACCCAAAACCCCTTGAAAAATAGAATACAGAAGCATCGATCTACAATAAAATTGGCCCCTAGAGATAATCTGGAGGGAAAGGTGCTTACTACGGTAGCGGCACACTCCCTACTATGTACACCTGGAAATATGGATGGATGGAAAGTCTATGGAGTGAAAAAACTATTGCTTAACAACAGAGGTGGCAACCACACAATAAAATTATTGCAGCTGGAGCTAAAGTGGATCCACAGACTAGGTACGAGATGCCCTGTAGGCCTCAATGAGGAATTTGGGTTTGGGTGTTTTTTACCATCATAGTGAGCTTTGTTATTTGATAAATATCATGTGGGGTTGGGGTAACCCTGTGTGAAATTGGGCACCACCTTTTCTGGTCTCTACCACCCTCCAAATATTGTAGGAAGGGATATGTGTATATATATCCATATATTTCTATATACCTTCTTGTTGTTGTCTTTCTGCTCTAGGATCTCAAGGTGAGGAGATCTGACTTTTATGATGAATATTAACTATGTTTCTTAAGACCCTAAGGTGAGAGGGTCTGACTTATGAGCCTCTGTTTGGACTAGTATTTTTGTAGTTTCTTGTGTGTCTCTTCTCTTCTAAGACCGTGAGGTAAGACGGCCTGACTCTATTCACCAGGGAGGTTTAATAGTTCACCAAATGTGCCTTCCTGATGGATGAGTATTAATAATGTCTTTGTCCCTGTTTGATTGGTCTATAGGGCTTTGTGACATTGACTATCTGGATGGCTACCTCCGAAAGAATATGGACTTGTCCTCTCGAAAGCCATTGGGCTGGAAGGTTGAAGAAACACACTACTCTCGAATATGTCTTAACGCTTAAATTTAATGTTAATACTAACTTATGAATATGCCCGTATATTTGGAAATTATTTATATAATATGCCATATCGGGACTCTTCTTGTTCCTTATGAAGCTGTAACAAATATGTCTGACATGTGATGCATTTATATATATATTTGTTGGCTAAGATAGAATAGCTTATATCCCGTTTTTTGGTAGTTATTATTTTTCTGTGGACATGGAGTCTATAGTACTATATTTAACCTGACTGGATGCTGTTACTGAATGTACCACTAGATGTCCTCAGTTATCTCTTCTTGTCTATTTACCTCGTTTTCCTCTTTACTTGGATATCTCTGCAATACCCTTGTTCACCACTAGATGTCTCTAAGGAGACCATGACGGAGTTCCTATTGTTACCAACGAGTCTTTTTGTGCTTAATCAGCCACCGTAGTGTGTAGGGGCGGACACGGCAGCGCCGTCGCTATGGCGACTGCGCGCCGGGTCACGCCGATGACGCGGCCGCGTACACAGCGGAAGTTTAGTATTTAAGCGAGCGATCAGGAAGTAGACAATATCCCTGAGGTAGCTTTTGGCGTAACCGGTAGGATCTGGATCCCCATGGCCCCATCTTTTTCCTCTTACTAGGGTAAGCTCTGCTCAGATGTCATGTGATTTCTGCCATTCTACTTAACGCTTTTATTACTCTTTTACCCTGCGCTGGTGGTTTGCCTTACACACGTGGATTTTCCTCTGCATTTCTTCTTCTTTCACTGCTCATCACTGGATTCTGTTTTTCTTCACACTGTTTCTGGTTTATCACTTTCTACTTATATGCACTATCTTTGGCTATGTTTGAGTCCTATTTGGACATGATATTTGCACTTTGCACTTTACCCATTGTTGGCACATATTTATTGTATATGCACCTTCTATGCTATGGTAATACCTTATATTGTACTACACAGTACTTCATTTACTTGTATTTTGCACATGCTTAACCAGCAGCAATCAATTTAAAGTGTTTGTTTATCTGACTCCCTGATTTGTCGGCAACACCGAGTTTTATACCAATACTCTATATTCTGTTACTGACCTTGAGTAGCAGGTTTTATCATTATTTCTTAGTACATTGGATCGGAGTGCCGACAACCCTGGGACCCATTGTTTCTGAGTGGATCTACTATGATATTGTATTACAGTACAAAGGAATATATGGATGGCAAGAGGCCAAGGGATCCTTGTGTTTTTAGATGTTTTTAAACTACGATGCTGTTTAAATAAAGGAACTTATATAAAAAATAATCTTTTTTGCACTACCTTGGCTTGAATATTATATTTATTAGTGACACTAAGGGGACTACTTTATCTCCGTGTTTGTAAAATTACTAGTCTTTTTGGATCGTCGATCCTAGTCCCTAAATGACATATGTGTGTTCCATACAGGACATTGCTGTCAGCAGATTGAATTAGACGGTGATCTTTGGGCTCATTTTTTGAAAATTTACTAAAGGCTCATACACACGGGGTACGGCCGTCGCCGCAACCACGTGGCACGCGCGTGTTGCGGCGACAGGTCGCCCGTGTGTATGACGCGCGCGCCCCGAACCGTCGCCTGTCGGGGCTGTCGCCAGGCGATTGACATGTTCAATCGCCGGCTACAGCTATCGCCGCAACTTCGCCACAACTGTCTCTAGTCCCGCGTGTGTATGCGGGCTAGCGACAGGAGACCTACGGGAGTGAATGGAGCATCCGGCTGGGGGATGCTCCATTCACAAACAGCTTCCGCCGCGTCTCTGCCTTTCTGGCGAGACGTGTGGACAGCTGTCGCCGGCAGGGAGCTATTGCTCCCTGACAGCTCCATGGTCGCGTGTATGCATGCAACGGGGTGTCCCCCGTGTGTATGTAGCTTAAGTGTAGAGTTTTAGATGCTTTAGGGCCTGTTTCCTCAACACGCAGATTCTGGATGCAGAAAACTCCAATGAATGCCTATGGGAAATCTGCATCAGAAAAATTGCATTTAGTGGAAACGGGCCCATAAACAGTCATTGTAATCAGTTTTTCTGCATCCCGAGTCTGCATGTAGTGGACATAGGCCCTTATTTATATAGTTGCATGGGAAATTAGTAAAACCTTTTATTTCCATAAGGGGTCTTGAAACCAGAACAAGTACATAAGATATGCCCAGTACATGAAAGGAATGTTGAGTCAGATACTACCTGCTTTTTTCACACTTATAACATCTTCATTGGTTCAGAAAGCAGACAGACAGAGCACATCCTATATGCTGAACTTACCTGCTATGTAAGCACCAGCCATGGGTGGCTTTGTTCCTTTCTTTTTTTTTTTTTTTTGATGAATTTTTTTCTGCAGTTTTATTTTTATTTTGCATAGAAAACATCTCTTATTTTTTCTTTTTAAATGAATTTAATAAAGATAGAAACTATTAATGTCAAGGGAGCCAACACTGGTTGCAAAAGAGGAAGAGTTATTAACAAATTAAAAGCAAGAAGTTTTGAATCAGGATGATATAATTTATTGGCTAACTTAAAAGCATAAGAGTTAGCAAGCTTTCGGCTGTATAGCCTTCATCAGGCTTCAATCCTGTTTGCTTATAAGATGGTGGAACAGACAAACTATATACCATATATTCCGGCGTATAAGACGACTGGGCATATAAGACGACCCCCCCAATGTTTCCGGTTAAAATATAGAGTTTGGGATATACTCGGCATATACCCCTCTTCCAACGCACACCAAATTAAAAAAAAAACATATACTGGTGCTATGTATGAACAGATACTGGTGCTGTACTGTATGTGGTTCCCAGTATATAACAGTATATAGGCGATTGACTGGTTGCATTGGTCAACTCTCCCTAAGTGGATTGATTCAGCTCTCCTTCTCTACCTGTTTATCAGAGCGGTATGGAAGAATAGATCAGGCTGTGCCCATAAAACACGCTTCTTTCACCTGTTTGGCCCACCCTTGTATCCTATTTACCTCCTTCTCTGCCTCTCAGGTCTCGCACATGTGCTCCTGCGCTGCTTCACTACAGTCCTCAGCAGCGAGATCTGAGAGTTGGTAACAGGACAGGGTGTATCACCCGGCATCAATGACAACCGGCGTATAAGACGACCCCCAACTTTTCTGAAGATTTTCAAGTAGTCTTATACGCAGGAATATACAGTACATGCAACATCAAAGAGGGATACATAGCTTTTTTTGCAAGCATAAATACACGTCCTTAAGATTCCTTAAGTGAAATAGAACATCTAAATGGGGTGAGAGGTTGTTAGCTGAGATAAGACTCCTTGCAGTGGAGTAGCAATAGGGGATGCAGAGGTTGCGACCGCATCCGGGCCCTTAGGCCAAAGGGGCCCCAAGGGGCCACTCTCAACCGCAGTATTAGCTCTTTATTTTATCCTTTATTAGTAATAATCACTTCTATAGTTGCTGAGAATAGTAGTGATTATTAACAAACTGTTCCCCACCCCCTTCTTGAAGCTCTGTCAACGTGGTTGTCCTTGGCAGATTTTGGTGCGCCATATCAATTATGTATAGAGTGCTTGGGGGGGCCCAATGTAAAACTTGCACTGGGGCCCAGAGCTCTTTAGCTACGCCACTGACTCCCTTGTTTACACAATACTCACAGAATTGGGACTCAGACTGTCACAGTGGCATTGTAAATTCCGGGGTTCACAGGTTTAGCTACAAGAAGAGTGGATGCAATATAGGCTGAGAAAGAGTTATGGCATTAAATATCATCAGCCTCATACCAATATAGAAAGTTTGTGTCCTTATTCAAGCCTTTGTCCACAGCTTTGAACCAATTTATACATTTTGTCTCTGCTATTAACCACTTCAGCCCTCAGTCTTTTTCACTTTACGCATCCGAGCAATGTTCACCTCCCATTCATTAGCCTATAACTTTATCAGTACTTATCACAATGAACTGATCTATATCTTGTTTTTTTTCCGCCACCAATTAGACTTTCTTTGGGTAGTATATTTTGATAAGAGCTACCTTGCTGTAAATGCATTTTAACAGTAAGAGTAAGAAAAAAACGGAAAAAAAATCATTATTTCTCAGTTTTCGGCCATTATAGTTTTAAAATAATACATGCCTCCATAATTAAAACCCACGTATTGTATTTGCCCATTTGTCTCAGTTATTACACCGTTTAAATTATGTCCCTATCACAATGTATGGCGACAATGTTTTATTTGGAAATAAAAGTGCATTTTTTCCGTTTTGCATCCATCACTATTTACAAGCTTATAATAAAAAAAAAAAAAAAATAGAAATATTTCATCTTTACATAGATATTTGAAAAGTTTAGACCCTTAGGTAAATATTTGTGTTTTTTTAGTTTTTATTGTAATTTTTTTTTTATTATTATTAAACATTTTATTTGGGTATTTTTGGGAGGGTGGGATGTAAATAGTAATTTTTGTAAGGTAAATATATGTTTATTTTTTTTTTCTTTAATATAGATGTAGTTTTACTTTTTGGCCACATGATGGAAACCTTAGGTTTGGTTACATGACGTCACTCTAAGCATAACATGTACGCTTAGAGGGACGTAGGAGGCAGAAAAAGCTAGGCTTCCGAGAGAAGCTGTCGCTTTTTCTGCGGGGGAGAGGAATCAGTGAGCGGGCACCATGGCCCGATTCACGGATTCCTTGGCTAACGAACTGCGGGCCGGGAGCACGCGTGCATGCACACGATCGGCTGCAGGAGCGCACATGGCCTCCTGGATGTAGCTTCTACGAAAGTAGTTTATCTATCTTTTGATGATTTGAAGCCACCCTTCAGGGCAGTGTCACGAAGATCATTCAAACAGTGTCTGTTGGGAAGAAAGTGTGTAGCAACTGGAAGTTCCGATTCGGTATTAATAGTCTGCCTGTCTGTTCACTTGTTTGCACAGAGTGTGTCCAGTTTCTCCAATGTACATACCTTTGGGGTATTAAGCACACATGATTAGTTATACCAGATTGGTAGATACACAGGAAACTGTGCCTTGTACTCTGTACTCCTGTTGTGAACCTGGTATCGGTAACCTGTCAGTGGAGTAAATGTATCTGCAGGTCCCACACCTTTTTTGGCGGCAGAGTGATGTTCCGTTCTATTGTGGCGTATTCAAAGAACTCCTGACAATCGGCTGTTTTAGATTGGGTGGTTGCCGATATGCTAGGAGGGGAGGATTAGGGAAGATCTTTCTCAGTCTGTGGGCCATATGCAATTCACTTTTTCACCTGAGTTTTCTCCTAGGAGATAATTTTTCATCTTCAAATTGTAATAACTTTCCAGCACTTTTCAACTAAAAAAGTACCAAAAAGTAAATGAAAAGGACTATCAAAACTATTTTGAGAATTTTCTTGCTTTCTGGGGGCATAAAATGCATTTTATTGTCAAATGTAAAAATATCACCCAGAAGAAAACCTAGGAGAAAAAGTTAATTGCATATGGCCCTGCAAGTCTTGTGTAAAATGGGATGAAGTTCCTTTGTAATCCTACTTAAAGGATACCCAAACTGAAATGTGACATAATGAGATAGACATGTTTATGTACAGTGCCTAGCACACAAATAACTATGCTGTGTTCCTTTTTTTTCTTTCTCTGCCCGAAAGAGTTAAATATAAGGTATGCAAGTGGCTGACTCAGTCCTGACTCAGACAGGAAGTGACTACAGTGTGACCCTCACTGATAAGAAATTCCAACTATAAAACACTTTTCCTAGCAGAAGATGGCTTCTGAGAGCAAGAAAGAGGTAAAAAAGGGGAATTTCTTATCAGTGAGGGTCACACTGTAGTCACTTCCTGTCTGAGTCAGGACTGAGTCAGCCACTTATATACCTGATATTTAACTCTTTCAGGCAGAGAAAGAAAAAAAAGGAACACAGCATAGTTATTTGTGTGCTATGCACTGTACATACACATGTCTATCTCATTATGTCACATTTCAGTTCGGGTATCCTTTAAGATTTCCAGGTGTGGGTTGTAGGTGACAACCATTGGGACACAGTCCTCTTTCTGGTTTTGCTTAAACTTCAGAAGTTCAGTCCTGGGGATGATGTTGGCTTTCCTGATTTGGGCCTCAGTCATAAGAGGACTGTAACCTTGTTTAACCTCCTGAGCGTTACACTGCTCAGGAGGTTTTCCAGTTAAAGTGCCCCTGGTTATTCTAAAAGCGTTCTTTCCCCCACAAGCTGTAGCTAGCACTAGGCTAGCTAGCATAAGCAACCGGCACCCTCCGATCACCGCCGCTCCCCCGATTATACTGAACCCCCTTTGCTCCAGCGATCGGCGCAGCCTCCCCTGACAGCTCCGGTCTTCAATATGGGGAGGATCACACATGACGTCATGCGCAGACCTGATCCTCCCCATACAGAGACCGGAGCTGGGGGGCGTGGTTAGCATGGCGACCTGAGCGGACGTGTAGTGAGGAGCTCCGCTGCCTGACTTTAATTTCTTCATCTATGGCTATTTAAACAAGGCTGAATTCCGACCAGAAAGTGCCCTACAGTGCCTGGCATACACCCGGCTTCAACCTGGAGGACTGGTGTCTTCCCCCGCTGGAGGGTTCCGCGGAAGTCTGCCCCACTTCCCCTGACTGGAGTGTCGCTACAGGCCCTGTCCGTGACAAGCCCTCATCCTCCCTTACGAGACACCGGCTATGTCTCAACGCAATAAACAGGGCAACAAAGAGAAAGGTGACAAGTCTAAACCTTCTGAACAGTTGCCACTCTCTCCAACCACACAGAAAGCTAAGAATAAGCATGACAAAGAAGTGGACCCTAAGATGGCGGAGGATGAGCAAGAACCGCTCCCACCATACGTGGGCACTATAATGGAGGCTATACAAAACTGCCAGTCTACTTTAACAATGAAAATCGACCATCTGGATGCAGGCATGGGGCTTTTGCAACAAGGTATGTCTACTATCAGAGAGCGGTTGGGAGACGTTGAAAGACGTACCTCAGATACTGAAGAGACTGTCCGGACACATGGCACTGACTTCACTGCCATGCAGCGCCGCTTGAAAACCATGGAAGACAAGGCGGTTGACTCTGAGAACGGAAACAGAAGGAATAACCTTCGTCTCTGTTAGCTTGATTCCTTCCGAGGTGGCTGCAAGTTCACTTTAGCAGCAGTCAGACCAGGGGCGTAACTAGAAATCACTGGGCCCCCCTGCGAATATTTGGATGGGGCCCCCCCCCCATAGGTGCCAAATAATCGTAATGGGGCAGTGTTTCACTGTAAATTAATTGTAAAGTGGGCAGCATTTTACCAGACAATCGTAATGTGGGCCAGAAAATCGTAATGTGGGCAGAGTTCACCAGAAAATCGTAATGTGGGCCTTTAGAAAATCATAATGTGGGCAGAGTTCACCAGAAAATCGTAATGTGGGCACCAGTCACCAGAAAATTGTAACGTGGACAGCATTCACCAGACAATCGTAATGTGGGCAGCGTTCACCAGAAAATCATAATGTGGGCAGAGTTCACCAGAAAATCATAATGTGGGCAGAGTTCACCAGAAAATCGTAACGTGAGCAGCAGTCACCAGAGAATTGTAATGTGGACAGCATTCACCAGACAATCGTAATGTGGGCAGCGTTCACCAGAATATCGTAATGTGGGACAGAAAATCGTAATGTGGGCAGAGTTCACCAGAAAATCGCAATGTGGGCAGCAGTCACCAGAAAATCGCCATGTGGGCAGCAGTCACCAGAAAATCGCAATGTGGGCATCAGTCACCAGAAAATCCTAATGTGGGCAGCAGTCACCAGAATATCGTAATGTGGGCAGCAGTCACCAGAAAATCCTAATGTGGGCAGCAGTCACCAGAAAATCCTAATGTGGGCAGCAGCCAGTCACCAGAATATCATAATGTGGGCAGCACACACCAGAAAATCCTAATGTGGGCAGCAGTCACCAGAAAATCCTTATGTGGGCAGCAGTCACCAGAAAATCGCAATGTGGGCAGCAGTCACCAGAAAATCGCAATGTGGGCAACAGTCACCAGAAAATCGCAATGTGGGCAGCAGTCACCAGAAAATCCTAATGTGGGCAGCATACACCAGAAAATCGTAATGTGGGCAGCATACACCAGAAAATCGTAATGTGGGCAGCAGACACCTGAAAATCGCAATGTGGGCAGCAGTGACCAGAAAATCGCAATGTGGGCAGCAGTGACCAGAAAATCGTAATGTGGGCAGCAGACACCTGAAAATCGTAATGTGGGCAGCAGGCACCTGAAAATCGTAATGTGGGCAGCAGTCACCAGAAAATCGTAATGTGGGCAGCAGACACCTGAAAATCGTAATGTGGGCAGCAGGCACCTGAAAATTCGCAATGTGGGCAGCAGACACCTGAAAATCGTAATGTGGGCAGCAGTGACCAGAAAATCGCAATGTGGGCAGCAGTGACCAGAAAATCGTAATGTGGGCAGCAGACACCTGAAAATCGTAATGTGGGCAGCAGACACCTGAAAATCGTAATGTGGGCAGCAGACACCTGAAAATCGCAATGTGGGCAGCAGTGACCAGAAAATCGCAATGTGGGCAGCAGTGACCAGAAAATCGCAATGTGGGCAGCAGACACCAGAAAATCGTAATGTGGGCAGCTGACACCTGAAAATCGTAATGTGGGCAGCAGTGACCAGAAAATCGCAATGTGGGCAGCAGTGACCAGAAAATCGCAATGTGGGCAGCAGACACCAGAAAATCGTAATGCGGGCAGCAGACACCTGAAAATCGTAATGTGGGCAGCAGTGACCAGAAAATCGCAATGTGGGCAGCAGTGACCAGAAAATCGTAATGTGGGCAGCAGACACCTGAAAATCGTAATGTGGGCAGCAGACACCTGAAAATCGTAATGTGGGCAGCAGACACCTGAAAATCGCAATGTGGGCAGCAGTGACCAGAAAATCGCAATGTGGGCAGCAGTGACCAGAAAATCGCAATGTGGGCAGCAGTGACCAGAAAATCGCAATGTGGGCAGCAGTGACCAGAAAATCGCAATGTGGGCAGCAGACACCAGAAAATCGTAATGTGGGCAGCAGACACCTGAAAATCGTAATGTGGGCAGCAGTGACCAGAAAATCGCAATGTGGGCAGCAGACACCAGAAAATCGTAATGTGGGCAGCAGACACCTGAAAATCGCAATGTGGGCAGCAGTGACCAGAAAATCGCAATGTGGGCAGCAGTGACCAGAAAATCGTAATGTGGGCAGCAGACACCAGAAAATCGTAATGTGGGCAGCAGACACCTGAAAATCGTAATGTGGGCAGCAGGCACCTGAAAATCGTAATGTGGGCAGCAGACACCTGAAAATCGTAATGTGGGCAGCAGACACCTGAAAATCGTAATGTGGGCAGCAGGCACCTGAAAATCGTAATGTGGGCGGCAGACACCTGAAAATCCCCCTGTGTGTGGGCAGCGGGCAGCAGCGGGATACATACCTTCTTCCTTGCGTTCCATCGCCGCCTTCTCGCTCTAGCGGCTGACGTCACTTCCGCTTCCGGAAGTAACGTCAGCCGCTAGAGCGAGAAGGCGGCGATGGAACGCAAGGAAGAAGGTATGTATCCCGCCGCCGCTGCCCGCTGCCCACACACATTCACTAGCTGGAGGGGAGCGCAGAGGGGAGAGCCCCGAGGTGAGGGAGAGGGGGGAACTTCCCCTCTCCCCGCCGACTGTGGGCAAGGCTTTCCCCTCATGCTGCCACCCCTCCAGCCCCCAAAAAACGGCCCCGAGCGGGCCCCAGGGGGGGGGCCGGGCCCCCCCGCGGGCGCAGGCGCTGCAGGGCCTATTGCTACGCCCCTGAGTCAGACCTATGGATTCAACTCCCTGGTTCTTAGTGAGTAGTCTCCCTCCAGCTGGGAGATGCAATGACACGACACTTAAGTTGGTGAAAATGCATCTGAAATCTTTATTTACAGGTCAATCTTATATACACACTGATGTTGGGGGAAAACCAGGTTAAACAGGAGTGTGCATGTGAAGTATTTGAGACAATAGCACAGACATAGTACAGACAGCAAAGACAATATGATTTGTTGTTCTGTAAACACTGGCAGAGGTAGAATTTGTTACATGTGTTCATTTTCAATAGACCAGGTTCTTAACAACAATGCATGAATAGGTCTGAGTCTTCAGATCTCTGTCACAGTGGCTTGTATGGTAATATACCAAGGGGGTATTCAAATACAGGTTTTGTATTCTGTCTCTCAAAGATGCCTGGAACTTCTTCTAAAGTGTTAATTATTAATGTATCTGTAAAGCACCATCTGCAGGAATGTGCTGCTGACTAGTTGGAGCAATGATGTCATTTTAAGACATTTTGATGTGCTGTATATATTTTAATATCAAGGTGATTTAAGTAGCACATTAATAAAACCTTTCAACCCAACCTTTGATCCCAACCTTTTGTAAAAGGGCGGGATCACCCAGACTCTGAGAACAGCACTGCTTGAATGGGAACTCTTCCAGGAGTAGAGGTGTACATTGGCATTGTACTGATGCTTCCGTCTGGATCCAACTGGAACTCATCTGATACGGGTCACTCGCTCTGGACCGCGCGCGTGGGACCCAGAGGAGGGGCTTCCTTCTATCGCGATGCGTGGATCCAAACAGGGGAGTCTTCTGTCAATACCGCAGTTCTGGTCACTGCCTGGACTGTCGCAGGGGGTCCGTAGGGTGGGTCCAGCGACTTCAACTTATGGAGGGCCTTCACCAGGACTCTGTCTCCAGGTTTGAATGGGTGGGTCGGTGCACCTGTTGGCAAAGGAAACGAGAGCGAAATATCACAATAATCACTATTTAATTTTTCAATCAATTTTGCTACATATTCCTCTTGTATCTGCTGCAAGTCTCCAGGTATCAGAATTAATGGACTCACTGTCCATGGGGTTGGGAAGGGTCTCCCCATCAAAATTTCAAAAGGAGATAACCTGGTTCTTTGGTCTGGAGTCATTCTGACCTCAGCAAGAATCGCAGGTAAGTACTGGTCCCACTTATGGTAGGTACCCTCAGTTGCCTTCCTCAGTTTGTCCTTTAGTGTGCGATTCATTCTTTCAACAACACCTGCACTCTGGGGGTGATATGGTATGTGGGACTTCCAATCTATAGCCAACTGTTCAGCTATGGACTGTGTTACCTTTGCAGTGAATGGGGTTCCATTGTCAGAGCTGATTCTGACCGGACAACCCCACCTGGGAATAATTTCTTTGCACAAAATCTTCGCTACAGTTTTTGCATCCTCTTTCCTTACCACAAAAGCCTCTGGCCATCTGCTGATTCTGTCAACAATTACTAAAAGAATTTTACACCCGTTTGTTGCCTTTGGCATGTGTGTAAAATCGATTTGTAATTCCTGAAATGGCCCTTGTGGGGGCAGTAAGTGTTCATGGTGCCCTACTTTTTTACCTTGGACATTGTTTCTAGCACAAGTGAGACATCTTGAAATCATACTTTCTGTGACTTGTTTTAAATTCTCTGCACAAAACCTTTTACTTACCTCCTCCATTGTTTGCTTGAGTCCCTTGTGGCCTAAACCATGTATTTGTAGTATAAGAACGGGGGCTGCTACTTAAGGAATTCCTACCACTCCTCCTTTTGACCATAGACCGTTAGCGTCTTTTGTCAACCCTTGGGACTCCCAATAAGTAATGTCTGCTGGCGTTGCAAATGCTTGGAGTTGGGACAGCATGATGTTATTTTCAGGTGTTAGCGGTACCAGCGGGGCATTTAGGAGAACCTCAGTTGCATGATTAAGTGTGACACGAGAAGCTGCTTTTGCATGCTTGTCTGCTAACCTGTTTCCCTGGGCAACTAGTGTCATTGAGGTTGTGTGCGCCTGGCACTTAATGACTGCAATGGCTTCTGGGAGTTGAATCGCTGCAAGGAGATTTGTAATGAGCTGTGCATGCACAATTGGTTTACCTGCCGCTGTCGTGAACCCTCTATGCTGCCATATTACCCCAAAGTCGTGACACACTGAAAATGCGAATCTAGAGTCTGTGTACACATTTACTCGCTTGTTAGCCATGATTTCACAAGCTCTGGTGAGTGCGATTAACTCAGCAGCTTGTGCTGATGATACAGGAGCTGGCATGGCCTCCAGAACTGTATCAGGCAATTGTACAACTGCATAACCAGCATGAAATGTGTGATCATCTGGTCGTGTGCAGGAGCCATCTACAAAAACATCCTCTGCATCAGGAAAGGGGACGCTTTGTAGGGTGGGGCGGGGGCTTATGGCAATGTGAATTCGTTCTGCACATTCATGTTGTTCTGATATCTCATCTTGTAGCCCCTTGAATCCTAGGAGAGAGTTCAAGAACAACATTGGTGCAGTTGTTGGTGCACAGTAGTGAACCTTGAGCCCTGGAATGGTGGTAAGGATAACATCATATCCCGCCAACCTTTGGGCAGTCATGTGTTGTGTGGACAGATTTTTTAGGAGGTGAAGGACAGAGTGTGACGTGTAAAGTGTTGTCTCATGTCCCAGTGTGATTGAGCTTGTCAATTCCACAACCATTGCACATGCTGCCAGAGTTCTGAGACATGGTGGCATGCCCTGCACAGTGACTGGGAGTAATTTGGATATATAGGCAACAGGCCTCAACCGTCTTCCGTGGTCCTGGGCCAACACCGCAGCTATGGTTTTACAATTTTCACGTGCATACAGATGAAATGGTACATTGTATTGTGGAATGCCCAACGCAGGGGCTGACACAAGAGAAATCTTTAACATTTCAAAAGCATCAATCATTTCAGAAGACCAAACAACATTTTGGGGAGCATTGAGGGCTGTGAGAGGTCTGAGGAAGGAGTCCCAGTGTGAGCAGTCTGGGATCCATAACCTGCAAAAGTTTACCATGCCTAGGAAGCTCATCAACTCTGGATTGTCTGTGGGCGAGGCAGACTGATTATTGTGTGGATGCGGTTGGGGGCTAGCAACCGAGAGCCAGGTGTGAGAATCATGCCAAGGAAGGTAACACTTTTCTGACAGAACTGAATTTTTTTCTTAGAGACCTTTTGACCCTCTGCTCCCAGAAAACACAAGAATGACAGTGTGTCCTTGTGACACGCTTGTTCAGATGGACTGCATATTAACAAATCATCTACAAAAGATAACAATGTGGAACAATGCTGCAGATGCCAGTTTACCAGGACTTGCTGGAGAGCGGTGGAGTAAACTGCAGGTGCGTCAATTAGCCCTTGCGGCAGTCTGCACCAGGTCATTTGACGGCCTTTGAAGACGAATGCCATCAGTGGCTGCGTCTTCTCTTCCAATGGTACACTGAAGTAGGCATTGGAAAGATCGACCACACTGAAACATTGCGTTGTGGCTGGGATCTGATTTATAAGTGTGGTTATGTCGGGCGTCACAGGTGTGATCGGGAGAATGATCTTGTTTATTGCTCTGAGATCTTGCGTGAGTCTGTACGAGCCATCTGGCTTCGATACAGGGTTCAATGGCGTGTTGTATGGAGAGGTGGTGAACTTTAGCACGTTCTGTTTGAGGAATGCCTCAATCATTGGCGCTAGAGCTTCTTCCTTTGCTTTCTGGATGGGATATTGTTTTAAGTACACAGGCGTATGTGGCTTAACAGTTGCCTTGTACGGTGTGCAGGGGAGAAAACCAACATCAAATGAATCTTGTGCCCATGTCTTTTGAGGGATTTCTTCAAGAGAACTGGGAACAAGTGCTTGCTCACAAGTTAGAGTATGTACACAGTCAATAGAGAATCCCCCTCCCCCGTTTGGCAGGATAGAGATGCCTAAAGCTATCATTAAATCCCTCCCCAGTAAATTTGAGGGACAAGTCGGCAATATGGCAAAAGAATGATCTGTTAAAAATTCCTTCCACTGATTATACACCAGTATGGAGGGGGTACGTCTGGTGGGGGTTAATACTCCGTTTATTCCCACAGAAGGTTAGCCAGGATAAGTTTCTTTACCTGTCCACTGCCTGATGACTGAGACTGTTGCTCCACTATCAATTAAGAAATATTCTTCCCTATACCTAGGTGGTTGTCTATCATCTGTTAAAATAAGTTTGACCATGGGCTTCTCTTCTGCAGTGTAGGTTAAATCATACATGGCGACGGAGTTTGGGCACCTTCATTGTGGGTTAGCTGTATTCATTCCTCACTGGATGGGATATTTTATCTGTGCCTGCTGGGTCTGTGTAGGCATTGGTTGGGCCTGGTCTGGGGGCGGGCAGGGGCATGGAAAAGCACCTATGTCATTTAGACACAACCCCTTTATCATGGTAACATGAAATTCTGAAAAAGATCCCTC